>NW_011494882.1:1659577-1660875 GCF_000754665.1 Bison bison bison
GAAGCAGAAGATATTAAGAAGATGTGGCAAGAATACACAGAAGAACTGTACAAAAAAGATCTTCATGACCCAGATAATCATGATGGTATATTCACTAACCTAGACAATATGGAATGTGAACCTGAGTGGGCCTTAGGAAGCGTCACTATAAGAAAGATAGTGAAGGTGATGGAATTCTTGTTGAGCTATTTCAAATCCTAAAAAATGATGCAGTAAAAGTGCTGCACTCAATATGCCAGCAAATTTGGAAAACTCAGCAGTGGCCACAGGACTGGAAAAGGTCAGTTTTCATTTCAATCCCAAAGAAAGGTAATGCCAAAGAATGTTCAAACTAATGCACAGTTGCATTCATCTCAGACACTAGCAGAGTGATGCTCAAAATTCTCTAAGCCAGGCTTCAACAATAAGTGAACTATGAACTTCCAGATGTTCAAGCTGGATTTAGAAAAGGCAGAGGGACCAGAAATCAAATTTCCAACATCCATTAAATGATTGAAAAACCAAGAGTTCCAGAAAAACATCTACTTCTGCTTTATTGACTATGACAAAGCCTTTGACTGTGTGGATCACAACAAACTGTGAAAAATTCTGAAAGAGATGGGAATACCAGACCACCCGACCTGCCTCTTGAGAAACCTGTATGCAGGTCAGGAAGCAACAGTTAGAACTGAACATAGAACAATAGACTGGTTCCAAACAGGGAAAGGAGTACGTCAAGACTGTGTATTGTCACTCTGTTTATTTAACTTATATGCAGAGTACATCATGAGAAATGCCAGGCTGGATGAAGCACAAGCTGAAATAAAGATTGCCAGGAGAAATATCGATAATCTCAGATATGGAGATGACACCACACTTATGGCATTAAGTGAAGAACTAAAGAGCCTCTTGATGATAGTGAAGGAGAAGAGTGAAAAAGTTGGCTTAAAACTCAACATTCAGAAACCAAGATCATGGCATCTGGTCCCATCACTTCATGGCAAATAGATGGGGAAAGAAAGGAAACAGGGACAGAGTTTATTTTTGGGGGGGGCTGGAGCTCCAAAGTCACTGCAGATGGTGACTTGCAGCCATGACATTAAAAGACGCTTGCTCCTTGGAAGAAAAGTTATGATGAACCTAGACATCATATTCAAAAGCAGAAACATTACTTTGCCAACAAAATTCCGTCTGGTCAAAGCTATGGTTTTTCCAGTAGTCATGTATAGATGTGAGAGTTGGACTATAAAGGAAGTTGAATTCTGAAGAAATACTTTTGAACTGTGGTGTTGGAGAAGACTTTTTTTTTTTTTTTTTTT
>NW_011494882.1:1660976-1661276 GCF_000754665.1 Bison bison bison
TGGGTCATCCCAGTGCACCAGCCCCAAGCTTCCTGTATCCTGCATCGAACCTGGACTGGTGATTCATTTCTTATATGATATTATACATGTTTTGATGCCATTCTCCCAAATCATTCCCTCCTCCCTCTCCCACAGAGTCCAAAAGACTGTTCTATACATCTGTGTCTCTTTTGCTGTATCGCATACAGGGTTGTCGTTACCATCTTTCTAAATTCCATATATTCTTGAGAGTCCCTTGGACTGCAAGGAGATCCAACCAGTCCATCCTAAAGGAAATCAGTCCTGAACATTCATTGGAAG
>NW_011494882.1:1661432-1664072 GCF_000754665.1 Bison bison bison
GACCCTGATGCTGGGAAAGATTGAAGGTGGGAGAAGAAGGGGGAAACAGAGGATGAGATGGTTGGATGGCATCACTGATTCAATGGACATGAGTTTGAGTAAACTCCAGGAGTTGGTGATGGACATGGAGGCCTGGCGTACTGCAGTCCATGGGGTTGCAAAGTGTCAGACACGACTGATCGAGTGAACTGAACTGAATATTATATAACTGGTGTAAGAGTCATGTAAAAATATATACATTTTATGCACCACAACTTTTTCTGTAATCATTTGCATTCTACAAAATACTATGATACTCTAGTGTCAGTGATAGCAAGTATTATATCTTTTTGCTAGCAACTATAGTACTGTGGTTGTTCCATTTTTTATTTTAGAATATTTTTTAAATCACAATCAATCTTTTGCAAAATGATCAGTTATTCACAATTAATTTTTAAACCACCTGTTGATAAAAATGGCTGTGATTACTGAAAGGTTGTTGTTGAATCACACGAAGACACTGGGATTCTTGGCCCCCAGAGGAGAAGAATTCAATCCGGGGCCAGAGACGAGGCTTGATCGCTCAGAGCTTTTGTGTAATAAAGTTTTATTAAAGTATAAAGGAGATAGAGAAAGCTTCTGACATAGGCATCAGAAGGGGGCAGAAAGAGTATCCGCTTGCTAGTGTTAACAATGAAGTTATATAATCCAAAGAATGTCTGGAGGTTGTAAAGACCTCACCAGACCTACTCCCATAATTTACATTTTAAGATAACAGAAGGTTTAATCCAAAGACTGTCCTTAGGCAGGATACATTATTGTTATATAATCCTAAGGAATGTGGAGAAAGAAAAAAAGTTTGTCCTTTCTTCCTCCTTGAGAATTCCAGACCCCTCTCTCCTTGGGAACCCCTAGACTCCTTATCAACCTGTCTAGGAACTGACTCTCTCGTTACAGATTAGTTCAAATTGTCATATTCTGTGACACTGAAAGCAGTAATTCACACGTCTAACCGCGAACTGCCCCCTAGCAGTCTTTGTGACCTTTGTGTCCTAGAAGGTAAATGTTCCCATTTTAGCTGTTCAAGAAGAAAAATAAGAATTGCTAAGTCACTTCAGTCATGTCTGACCCTGTGCGACCCCATAGACGGCAGCCCACCAGGCTCCCCTGTCCCTAGGATTCTCAAGGCAAGAGCACTGGAGTGAGTTGCCATTTCCTTCTCCAATGCATGAAAGTGAAGAGTGAAAGTGAAGTCACTAAGTCGTGTCTGACTCTTAGCGAACCCATGGACTGTAGCCCACCAGGCTCCTCCATCCATGGGATTTTCCAGGCAAAAGTACTGGAGTGGGGTGACATTGCCTTCTCCGAAAATAAGAACACTGAGTAACAATTTCTAAATATGACTGAGATGAAAGGTGAGTGATAAAATTTGCAGTTATATTTTATAAGATGAGTAAAATACATATTTCTGTTTAGAAAGTTTTCTGTTTCATCTATATACATTGCAAACAATATATTAAGTGATGTCACAAGGAAAAATCTTTAAGAGCAATATTGCATATTAAAAGGAATGTGGATGATGTGTTAGATTTGGGCTCTGGAAAAATGATGAAAGAGATGCAACCTGTCTTTGTATTGCCCCTTCCCACCTCCCTCTCACTGTCCATTTTCAGCTTTGAGAGGCTTTTCTCTCCCCACCCATCAGCCTTTACTCTGGAGACTATTCATGGTACTCTCCAGCTCACAAGTTCAATCTCATGCATCAGTGTCAAGCAGCCCTTCCTGCCTAGCCTACTCTAAATCTGGTCTCAGACTGAAAAATAAGATAGCTACTCCAAATGACAACTTTTTAAATGTGCCTAAAAGATGCTAATATATTGCTAGCTAGAAAATAATATCAAGTTTCTCATTGGCATTCTTTTTTTTTTTTTTTAAACTTTACAATATTGTATTAGTTTTGCCAAATATCGAAATGAATCCGCCACAGGTATACATGTGTTCCCCATCCTGAACCCTCCTCCCTCCTCCCCCCCATACCCTCCCTCTGGGTCGTCCCAGTGCACCAGCCCTAAGCATCCAGTATCGTGCATCAAACCTGGACTGGCGACTCGTTTCATACATGATATTATACATGTTTCACTGCTATTCTCCCAAATCTCTCCACCCTTTCCCTCTCCCTCTCCCACAGAGTCCATAAGACTGATCTATACATCAGTGTCTCTTTTGCTGTCTCGTACACAGGGTTATTGTTACCATCTTTGTAAATTCCATATATATGCGTTAGTATACTGTATTGGTGTTTTTTCTTTCTGGCTTACTTCACTCTATATAATAGGTGCCAGTTTCATCCACCTCATTAGAACTGATTCAAATGTATTCTTTTTAATGGCTGAGTAATACTCCATTGTGTATATGTACCACTGCTTTCTTATCCATTCATCTGCTGATGGACATCTAGGTTGCTTCCATGTCCTGGCTATTATAAACAGTGCTGCGATGAACATTGGTGTACACGTGTCTCTTTCCCTTCTGGTTTCCTCAGTGTGTATGCCCAGCAGTGGGATTGCTGGATCATAAGGCAGTTCTATTTCCAGTTTTTTAAGGACTCTCCACACTGTTCTCCATAGTGGCTGTACTAGTTTGCATTCCCACCAACAGTGT
>NW_011494882.1:1664368-1666218 GCF_000754665.1 Bison bison bison
CTTGGAGGTGGGTCATAGAGGATCCTGCTGTGATGTATGTCGGAGAGTGTTTTGCCTATGTTCTCCTCTAGCAGTTTTATAGTTTCTGGCCTTACATTGAGATCTTTAATCCATTTTGAGTTTATTTTTGTGTATGGTGTTAGAAAGTGTTCTAGTTTCATTCTTTTACAAGTGGTTGACCAGTTTTCCCAGCACCACTTGTTAAAGAGATTGTCTTTAATCCATTGTATATTCTTGCATCTTTTGTCAAAGATAAGGTGTCCATATGTGCGTGGATTTATCTCTGGGCTTTCTATTTTGTTCCATTGATCAATATTTCTGTCTTTGTGCCAGTACCATACTGTCTTGATAACTGTGGCTTTGTAATAGAGCCTGAAGTCAGGTAGGTTGATTCCTCCAGTTCCCTTCTTCTTTCTCAAGATAGCTTTGGCCATTCGAGGTTTTTTGTATTTCCATACAAATTGTGAAATTATTTGTTCTAGCTCTGTGAAGAATACCGTTGGTAGCTTGATAGGGATTGCATTGAATCTATAAATTGCTTTGATAGTATACTCATTTTCACTATATTGATTCTTCCAATCCATGAACATGGTATATTTTTCCATCTATTAGTGTCCTCTTTGATTTCTTTCACCAGTGTTTTATAGTTTTCTATATATAGGTCTTTAGTTTCTTTAGGTAGATATATTCCTAACTATTTTATTCTTTCCGTTGCAATGGTGAATGGAATTGTTTCCTTAATTTCTCTTTCTGTTTTCTCATTATTAGTGTATAGGAATGCAAGGGATTTCTGTGTGTTGATTTTATATCCTGCAACTTTACTATAATCATTAATTAGTTCTAGTAATTTTCTGGTGGAGTCTTTAGGGTTTTCTGTGTAGAGGATCATGTCATCTGCAAACAGTGAGAGTTTTACTTCTTCTTTTCCAATTTGGATTCCTTTTATTTCTTCTTCTGCTCTGATTGCTGTGGCAAAAACTTCCAAAACTATGTTGAATAGTAATGGTGAAAGTGGGCACCCTTGTCTTGTTCCTGACTTTATAGGAAATGCTTTCAAATTTTCACCATTAAGGATAATGTTTGCTGTGGGTGTGTCATATATAGCTTTTATTATGTTGAGGTATGTTCCTTCTATTCCTGCTTTCTGGAGAGTTTTTATCATAAATGGATGTTGAATTTTGTCAAAGGCTTTCTCTGCATCTATTGAAATAATCATATGGTTTTTATTTTTCAATTTGTTAATGTGGTGTATTACATTGATTGATTTGCAGATATTGAAGAATCCTTGCATCCCTGGGATAAAGCCCACTTGGTCATGGTGTATGATCTTTTTAATGTGTTGTTGGATTCTGATTGATAGAATTTTGTTAAGGATTTTTGCATCTATGTTCATCAGTGATATTGGCCTGTAGTTTTCTTTTTTTGTGGGATCTTTGTCAGGTTTTGGTATTAGGGTGATGGTGGCCTCATAGAATGAGTTTGGAAGTTTACCTTCCTCTGCAATTTTCTGGAAGAGTTTGAGCAGGATAGGTGTTAGCTCTTCTCTAAATTTTTGGTAGAATTCAGCTGTGAAGCCATCTGGACCTGGGCTTTTGTTTGCTGGAAGTTTCTTGATTACAGTTTCAATTTCTGTGCTTGTGATGGGTCTGTTAAGAGTTTCTATTTCTTCCTGGTCGAGTTTTGGAAAGTTGTACTTTTCTAAGAATTTGTCCATTTCTTCCACGTTGTCCATTTTATTGGCATATAATTGTTGATAGTAGTCTCTTATGATCCTTTGTATTTCTGTGTTGTCTGTTGTGATCTCTCCATTTTCATTTCTAATTTTATTGATTTGATTTTTCTCCCTTTGT
>NW_011494882.1:1666318-1667242 GCF_000754665.1 Bison bison bison
TGAACTTTCCCCTTAGGACTGCTTTTACAGTGTCCCACAGGTTTTGGGTTGTTGTGTTTTCATTTTCATTCGTTTCTATGCAAATTTTGATTTCTTTTTTGATTTCTTCTGTGATTTGTTGGTTATTCAGCAGCGTGTTGTTCATCCTCCATATGTTGGAATTTTTAATAGTTTTTCTCCTGTAATCGAGATCTAATCTTACTGCATTGTGGTCAGAAAAGATGCTTGGAATGATTTCTATTTTTTTGAATTTACCAAGGCTAGATTTATGGCCCAGGATGTGATCTATCCTGGAGAAGGTTCCATGTGCGCTTGAGAAAAAGGTGAAATTCATTGTTTTGGGATGAAATGTCCTATAGATATCAACTAGGTCTAACTGGTCTATTGTATCATTTAACATTTGTGTTTCCTTGTTAACTTTCTATTTAGTTGATCTATCCATAGATGTGAGTGGGGTATTAAAGTCTCCCACTATTATTGTGTTATTGTTAATTTCTCCTTTCATACTTGTTAGCATTTGTCTTACATATTGCGGCGCTCCCGTGTTGGGTGCATATATATTTATAATTGTTATATCTTCTTCTTGGATTGATCCTTTGATCATTATGTAGTGACCGTCTTTGTCTCTTTCACAGACTTTGTTTTAAAGTCTATTTTATCTGATATGAGTATTGCTACTCCTGCTTTCTTTTGGTCCCTATTTGCATGGAAAATCTTTTTCCAGCCCTTCACTTTCAGTCTGTATGTGTCCCCTGTTTTGAGGTGGGTCTCTTGTAGACAACATATGCAGGGGTCTTGTTTTTGTATCCATTCAGCCAGTCTTTGTCTTTTGGTTGGGGCATTCAACCCATTTACGTTTAAGGTAATTACTGATAAGTATGATCCCGTTGCCATTTACTTAATTGTTTTGGGTTTGAATTTATA
>NW_011494882.1:1667719-1698175 GCF_000754665.1 Bison bison bison
TTTTCTTTTTTCCTCTCTGATTCATTTATTTCTACCATTCTATCTTCTAATTCACTAATCCTATCTTCTGCCTCTGTTATTCTACTATTTGTTGCCTCCAGAGTGTTTTTAATTTCATTTATTGCATTATTCATTTTATATTGACTCTCTTTTATTTCTTCTAGGTCCTTGTTAAACCTTTCTTGCATCTTCTCAATCTTTGTCTCCAAGCTATTTATCTGTGATTCCATTTTGATTTCAAGATTTTGGATCAATTTCACTATCATTATTCAGAATTCTTTATCAGGTAGATTCCCTATCTCTTCCTCTTTTGTTTCGTTTGGTGGGCATTTATCCTGTTCCTTTATCTGCTGGGTATTCCTCTGTCTCTTCATCTTGTTTAAATTGCTGAGTTTGGGGTGTCCTTTCTGTATTCTGGCAGTTTGTGGAGTTCTCTTTATTGTGGCATTTCCTCACTCTGTCTGGGTTTGTACAGGTGGCTTGTCAAGGTTTCTTGGTTAGGGAAGCTTGTGTCGGTGTTCTGGTGGGTGGAGCTGTATTTCTTGTCTCTCCTTTCGAAGACTTGGGTTGCTTTTCTGGGTGCCTGATGTCCTCTGCCGGCATTCAGACGTTGTTTTATGGAATTTACTCTGCGTTTAAATGTTCTTTTGATGAATTTGTGGGGGAGAAAGTGTTCTCCCCGTCCTACTCCTCCGCCATCTTAGCTCCTCCCCCTCTAACTCTTTTCTGCTGCTGGAAATATGCTGATGGGAGACAGAAAAAATCTTCTGCCTTCATCTCATCTGTCAGTTTTCTTTCAGAGTCTCCCGTTCACAGAGTCTAACTGAAGGCAAACAGAAGACCAGCGAGTTCCAGATGAGCTACAGAGGCACTGGAAACAGCACTCTTGGTGCAGTGTTGAGATCTTGCTAAATTTCTTAATTCACATATGCTGGAAGAAAATCTTTCAAATGAACAAGCTCCACAAGCCTTAAAAAAAACAACTTCCTTCACTGTGTCACCGCGTCACAGCTCATCTCTTCTCGGACTCTGCCTGGACGATCTGGTGGCCACGCCCACTCCCACCTCCCCAGCCCGAGGTTGCTCATTGGCATTCTTTTACTCAATAAAATGTCATTATAGTCTACAAAACTTGTCTAATTTGTAAAAATTATTTATTTTTCCCCATGAGACTCAGTATAACAGTATAACTACTTTTATTTTGAATGTGAAAAATGTGGCCCATAAAAATGTTTAAAAATTTTAATTAGCTTTCAAGTAGAGTTAGATACAGATGAAACTGCAGAGTCAGATAAGTATAGCTGTGGACATCAGGCGTGAGAATAGACATAGGCATACTTACTATTATCCTGTACCTTTTTGCATGAGGACTTCTCCTCTTTACCCCTTTCCTAAAACAATGCTCTCTTTTCCATAGGTATCTGTTCTCAGCCAGTAGTGTCAGAAAACACTGTCAGAAAGTTTCCTTTAAAAGCAACTATGAGACGAAATAATATTTTGATGAAATAAATTTGAAATGGCATGATAAGATGAAGTCAGTTGTTGAGATTGATAGGCAGGGTTGAGCAGGTATTTGGGTAATGGGACAGGCATCTTGCTGCTTAAATCAAACCTTATAGTATGAGCATGAGCATTAACAATATTATATAAGTGTTCAAACAAGTGTCAGAATTCTATCATTCTTGGCTGTCTGCTTATTATGAGCAAGGCCAGCTTCCCAAATTCTAGAAGACTGAAAAGGATAAGACATTTATATTCTCACATCAGGGAGAAAACATTTTTCTTGCATGTTTTAAAATACCAAGTCACCTATTAACTTGAGACAGGAGATTGTATTTGTGAAACGTGTGGTTGGAATTGAGATTCTCATTTTGTACCTCTTTGTGAAAATGCAGATGGATTAACATTCATGGTCACTGAGTTCCGTTTCCATAGATATAGTTTGAGTTGTACCAACCAGTGACAGATTGTGTATTTCATTACTTTGTTTAAAATATCAAACATTTAAAAATATCCTAGCATTACACAGCATCACATATGAACATAATGATGATATTTCATCTACCTTCAAGCATTTTAAGGTTCCTGTGGCATTAAGAAAAATGTGTACCTATATGATGATACAGAAATCCTATTAGTTTAACTCAGTATGTTGGCTTGGCCTCCAGGAAATGCTTTAAGATGTCAGAATTAAGTGAATGTATGATCCCATAATATCCAGAGAAAAATTAACCAGGTAACCAGATGCTTCAGATGTTACAATTCTACAGAGCCTTAGAAATGATAGGGAGAATATATTTTCTGGCTAAACTGAAAAAAACATACTATTTTATTTGGCTTTACAATGGAGGGCTACAGCTAGGAAGAAATGTACCCTTTAGAAAAATACGAAGATTATGCTATTCTTACCTACTAGATGAGCTAAATTTTTAAGAACACATTTTTATATTATCGTATTTCTCACAGTAGAGTTTTGAATCTACTAAATACTTAATGTATAATTGCAAATTTAATGGTATATATATTAGTTGTTGAATCTAGCACCAGGTAAATCTTAAATAGTGACAGTGATGAACCCCAAACCTACAACTGAATGTGCACGTTATTTGGGGGATGTGTTGCATTCCCAGTGATATAAAAAATACTGTATACAAAGAACATAACCCTGAAATGTCATTATATGAAGATATACTCATTCAATTCAATTCACAACTCAATCAGTGAGCTTTGGGTACCTTAGTTAACAGAACAATCAAAAACCTCTACTCTCATGGATCTCATATTCTAGCAGGAGGATACCACTAATAAAAAATATATCTAATAAATAATTATGTCTTGTGTTAGAAAGTGGTAATTGCTATGGAACAAAAGAAAAAGCAGAGCAAAAAGTAAAGAGATTCAAAATTATAAATGGTAGGGATATGGGCTGTTGTTAAATTACAGCATTGAAAAGAGTGGGCAAGGTAAGCCTCATTAAGGTGAGGTTTTAGAAGTTGGAAGAGCAGTCATGTAGATGGCTGAGAGCAGAGTATTCCAGGTAGAGGCAACATCCAGAGCAAAGGTCCTGTGATGAGAATGTGCCTGTTGTGCTCAACAGAAATCAAGGAGGTAGATGTGGTTCTCTGGAGTAGTGGCAACAGGGAAAAGTTGTAGAAAATAAGATACAAAGGGTAAGTAACAGAGAGCAGGCAAGATCATATAGAGGCTGCCAGATGATTGTACAAATTTTAACTTTCATTGAGTAAAGTGGAAGTCATTATAGCATTTAGAGCAAAGAAACAGTCTCCTCAGACATAGATTTTGAATAGATTCCTCTACTGCTGCAAAGAGGACAGACTGTAGGAAGACAAGGGTAAATGCAAAGCCTGACCAATTAGGACTTTTGCAGTAACCCAGTAGGGGCTTCCCTGGTGGTCCAGTGGTAAAGAATCTGCCTGCCAGTGCAGGAGATGCATGTTGGATCCCTGGGTCAGGAAAACCCCTGGAGAAGGAAATGGCAACCCATTCTTATATTCTTGCCTGGGAAATCCCATGGAGAGAGGAGCCTTGGGGACTGCAGTCCATGGGGATCACAAAATAATTGAACACAACTTAGTAATTAAACAACAACAGTAACCCAGTAACAGCTGGTGGTAGCTCAGGTAGAGATAGAAATGGTGGGGAGATGAAATTATTATGCATATTGTTTGAAATTAGAACAAAAGGACTTCTCAGTAGATTTTTTAAAGTATGTGATAAAACTAAGGATGATGCCAAAGAATTTGTCCTGAGCAAATTCTGAACAAGGATGAAATTTCCCATAACTGGGATGAGGAAAGCTACGTGAAGGAGGTCATAGGAAGATGATCAGTACTTCCATTCTGGACATTAACTCTGTTTAGTACAGATACAAGTAGAAATGTTGGGCAGTTGGATATATGAATTTAGAGTTCGGGTGAAAGGGCTAAGATTGAGATTTAAGTTGGGGAGTTATCAACATATGTATAATATCGAAAGCCATCTGCCCAGCTGAAACCAAGAGTTAGTGCATGGATTAAAAACTAATCCTGGGAGACTCTAATACCAAATGTCATGATGAAGAGGAGGATCAATGAAAGTGACTGAGAAGGAGCAACCAGAGATTTAAGAGAGAAGCAAAGAGTGTATGGGCTCAGAATTCAAGTGAAGAAATTGCATAAAAGAAGAGGGATCAAATAGGTCAAACCTACGATAGGTCAAGTGAAATGAAGGTCAAAAATTGGCCACTGGATTTAGTTATATGGAGCTTATTTGTAAATTAAAATATTCATTCTGACTATATGTACTATTCTTTGTACATTAATTACCATTTTGCTTTATACACAAGAAGTTCCTTCTATCCAAGATTTCTGTCTCTGACCTCAGCAGTTTCTTTTTTTTTTTTTTTTAATTTATAACTGAGCTTTTCTTTGGTGTATGGATGATTATCTGCTTTCTCTTGTTGTTGTTCAGCCACTCAGTTGTGTCAGACTCTTTGGGACTCCATGGACTTCAGCACACCAGAATTCCCTGTCCATCACTATCTCCTGGAGCTTGCTCAAACTCGTGTCCATCAACTTGGTGATACCACACAACCATCTCATCCTCTGTTGTCCCCTTCTCCTCCTGCCTTAAATCTTTCCCAGCATCAGTCTTTTCTAATGAGTCAGCTCTTCACATCAAGTGGCCAGAGTACTGGAGTTTCAGCTTCAGCATCAGTCTTTCCAATGAATATTCAGGATTAATTTCCTTTAAGATTGACTGGTTTGATCTCCTTGCATTCCAAGGGACTCTCAAGAGGCTTCTCCAACACTATAGTTCAAAAGCATCAATTCTTCGATGCTCAGCCTTCTTTATGGTCCAACTCTCACATCCACACATGACTACTGGAAAAAACCATAGCTTTGACTAGACTGACCTTTGTCTGCAATGTCTCTGCTTTTTAATATGCTGTGTAGGTTTGTCATAGCTTTCTTCCAAGAAGGAAACATCTTTTAATTTCTTGGCTACAGTCACCATCTGCAGTGATTTTGGAGCCCAAGAAAATAGTCTCTTACTGTTTGCATTGCTTCCCCATCTATTTCCCATGAAGTAATGGGACTAGATGGCATGATCTTGGTTTTCTGAATGTTGAGCTTTAAGCCAACTTTTTCACTCTCCTCTTTCACTTTCTTCAAGAGGCTCTTTAGTTCCTCTTCACTTTGTGCCCTAAGGGTGGTGTCATCTGCATATCTGAGATTATTGATATTTCTCCTGGCAATCTTGATTCCAGCTTGTGCTTCATCCAGCCTGGCATTTTGCATGATGTACTCTGCATATAAGTTAAATAAGCAGGGTGACAATATACAGCTTTGATGTACTCTTTTCCCTATTTGGAACCAGTCATTGTTCCATGTCTGTTTCTACCTGTTGCTTCTTGACCTGCATACTGGTTTCTCAGGAGGCAGGTTAAGTGGTCTTTCTCTTAAATCTTTTAATTCCTTATATTTGTTTTAAATACTTTCTCCGCACATGCTTTTTAATTCCTGTAACTTTTTAATGTTTGTTTCTTCCTATATTTACAATACAGAATGATATTTGAATTCATCCATTACTTTTTAATTTCTTAGTCTTGATTTTTTTTTCGGATTATCCCACATTTATGCTTTATTTCATACTAAATTTTACAGATAAGATTATCTAGCCTTATACAACTTTCATACTTATTAGTGGTCATAAGCACTGAATTATAATTGTTATTGAAAACAAAAAGTCTTTTTTCCCTAATCTTTTTTTCTTGCTAGTTTGACAACATAGTTGAATTCTTTCTGGTGCATTCATTTTTGTTTTCCCAAGAAAATAATGTGGTACAAACCAAGATTTTTTTCTTACCCCTTTGCATTAATAACTTCCACATTATATGCATTTTCTCCTCCTCTTATTTGTATTGAAAATTTTTCTTTCTTTTTATCTCTGGTAATTAGAGTTTTTCTATTTATCAGCTCTCACTTTCATTGGACTGACCTTTGTAATTTTTTATTTATTCAGATTCATGTCATCCTGCTATTGTAGGCATCTTTATACACATTGGACTGGCATTCCAATTTAGTCAATGTTCTCAAGCCAGTAAATGTCATGTCCCTACTGTGAAAATGAATGCGATGTAAGATGAGTCTATATTAGAGACTGCAGGAGATTGCAGGATAGAGGTTACATGTGAATTGATAATTAGGAATTATAAAAATAGAAATTAAAACAGGGAAATTTACCAGTAAATAAAACTTTGGAAAAGCTAATGCAAAGCCCTTCTATAATTCATATGACTGTCGAAGACATTATATATCTCAGAATCCTACAGAGTTCTCCAACCCTTCGCAGTAAATAGGTACATATATGTGCAACATATACATTAAACATCATGAAACAGTAATTTATACTTTAATTAAAATTAATGGCTATCTTGCTCTGATCCTTTCATGCACACTCTGTTTATGTACACAAACTTTGACCATTTATTTCAACAGAGTGAATTATCAAGTTACTGAAGGTAGTCAGATTGGGTTCAAAACATTTTTGAATGTCATTGAACACTTCACTGAACAGATTATCTTCAAATGGTTTTTATTTCCAAATAAATAGAAACCTATGTGGCATACTCTGTGGAACTACTTTTTGTTTTAAAATGTTAATAAAAGGGAAATATCCCTCTAATTATTCATGCTCCAGGGATTTTTCTAAGGATTTAAAACACTGTAAGTAGCCCTCTCTCTTTAGGAAACAAAATGATATTAAATTTTATGTCAGTAAATACTTTATGAGTAACTGAAAAGTATTCTAACTGTAGTAGAAACTTTCAGAAGATGGGAGAGGTTTGGATTGCGAGTTTGGGATTAGCAGATGCAAACTGGTATGTATAGAATGAACAAAAAACATGGTCCTAGTGGTAGCACAGAGAACTATGTTCAATATCCCATAATAAGCCATAATGGAAAAGAACATGAAAATGAATATATATGTGTGTGTGTGTGTGCGTGTGTGTGTGTGTAACTGAGTCACTTTGCTGTGCAGCAGTAGTTAACACAACACTGTAATTCAACTTCCCTGGCAACTCAGTTGGTAAAGAATCCTCCTGCAATGTAGGAGACCTGAGTTCCATCCCTGGGTTGGGAAGATTCCCCTGGAAGAGGGCATGGAAACCCACTCCAGTCTTCTTGCCTGGAGAATCCCATGGACAGAGGAGCCTGGCGGGCTACAGTCCACGGGGTCGCGAAGAGTCAGACACAATTGAGCGACAGTACAGTACAGCATAATTCAGCTATGCGTAATTCAACTATAGCATAATTCAACAATAGTTCAATAAAAAATAAATTATTCAAAGAAATTCAGGAGAGATTGAACCCAGCTATTTTATAGCTGTGTCATTTTCATCATATTCTTGAAGAAATTTTCTGGAGGCCCCAAACGATGCTAGATCCACAGAATGACAAACTAAATGTGAAATTGTTTCAAGTATTTTCATAAGATGTTCTAATTTCTTCATAATTTGTAGGATTTTCTCTGAAGTAACAGGGTAGCAAATTGCAGTGAGCATTATACATTGATATCTGAGACATCATTCGTCTCCACGGTTGGTACAACTGGCTGATTATTTCCACAACTCTTGATTTGCTTCTTTGTTGTCCATTTCACCATCTCTTGATAGCCACTCCTTGATTTCCCTGTAGGGAAAGACCTTTCCGCACTAAATTCTATAATAAATAGCATTCTCTAGGATATAGCTCAGATGGTAAAGAATCCGCCTGCAATGCAGGAAACCTGGGTTCGATCCCTGGGTTGGGAAGATCCCCTGGAGAAGGGAAAGACTAACCACTCCAGTATTCTGGCCTAGAGAATTCCATGGAAACAGTCCATGGGGTCGCAGAGTCAGACACAACTGAGCGACATTCACTTTCACTTCACTTCAGGATGCAAATACGTGAGTATCTAAATTTCCCTTTCCTGGATGCTGACAGATGCTGTCAGTTACTCTCCAGCTTAGAAAAAGGGATATTGTGTATAATATGGCTCAGGTTACTAAGATTTATTGCATTGGAATTTGTGTTTCCAGTCTGGAAATTTAGAAAGTGTTACCTTTGTTTTCTTTGCTTATTATTACTAATGGGTACATTACCCTCCAGAGCTTTGTCAGAACATGTGGTTTGGTCAGAGACAGGACTTTGGTATTTTTATATCCCTGGTTATAATATCATTTTAATGCCAAGGCAAAAATTTCCCGTTTTCTAAAAGCTGTATGTAAGGCTAACTTTCAAATTTTGGCTATTGATATATACAAGTTTTGACTAAAAAGGCATTTATCCAGGGACTGATTTCTCACCCAAGTAGGTTAAGAATATTTTTGAGAATTCAGTTCTAAGATGAAAATATCATACTTGTGTTATACTCCCTCTGAAGAGATTGTATATCTCCATAAAGTGCTAACATGATACTGGAACAAAGTTTGAATGTGTTTGTAGAAAATAGCTTTGACATTGAAGCTTGTTCTTTAGAGCCAGAATATTCATATTTAGAACACCATGGAGATAAGAGGATAGGCAGATGGAAAACCCTAGCAAGAGTTTTTATAAGAGAGCAGAGATCCTTTCTGAAAAATGTGAATCATTTTTTAAAAATTAAAAACCAAATGCCCATCACTTCAGTTTCAACTTTAGTGTCTATAATTAACAAGCCTCTCCATTTTCCCAGGCTTATTGGTTTTGTGACGGTTCACCCTCTCCTCACTGTCCCAAACCAAATGGTGAATTGTTTAAATCAATGATATGGGTTGATTTTCTGTGAAAGTAAGAAATTTGTCATTGATGGACAACTCATATAAGAAAAAACTTTTAATTTGGGGGTAGAATTTGTTAGCTACATAATGAGAATGAAATTCAGTCAACAGAAGAAAGGAGAAGTATTTCTGGGTATTGGAGAAACTCATTTGTTAAATACTTATACTGTTTTTTACATTAACAATAACATGACAGATGTTACAGTTTACCACTTAAAAAACAAAAATAAGCTTCAACTGAAAACCAACCTTAAACAATATGTAACCTTGAAGGAGCAATTAACTCTCTTTGAATTTTTCCAGGGGTGACATAGTAGAATTGTTGATTCCCCTGTGGTAGAACTCAAATAACTTCCTTTTCAAATTCATTCTTGTGACCCTAGAATACTAGGAAGATTTATTTTGACTCTAAAAATATTTTTCATCTCAGCAAAGTCCTTGGAATAAGTCCTTGAGCCTCAGTGCATACTGAAAATTTGTGTGTGATTTAAGCCCATTGTGAAGTAATGATTATCAAATTATAAATATCTGAAAAGTTTTTGAAATCTATGATTTAAAGGTTTCCTTGAGTTTTCTTATGGAATTTTTAAGCATAAACACTTCTCTGGATTAAGTCAGATCATCTAAAAACTTTTTCACTCTACTGCATTATTGCTATAATGCAGTAAAAAAATGATGTTGGCCTAAATTAAAGAGTTTTGTAAGGAACTGGCATGTGAAAATTATTTTTTTACTCTGGTTATACTGTTGAGGATACTTCTGACTTCATTAAACAGCCTTGTATTTTTGACATCGGCCAAAACTCACCAATGAAATGATACTAGGATGGATGCTAGGAAAGCATCCATCATCACACAAAAGTATGAAGTTGTTATTTAACCTGCTGTAGACAGGACACCCAGGGGGACCATTTGGAACATCACAGTAAATGGAAGCTGGGAGAGACTTCTCACAGCATTTCGGCAAGTGCTGGACAATTCTGAGGACAGATTAGGCAAGTGGGTTGGATGCTGTGAAGAATCAGAGTCAATTTAGTGATCGGGTAGCTCAATGATTTTTTTCCCAGAAGCAAGACAATTAAAACAAGTATTACATTGTCATTTTAAGGAAGCTGAGACCACTCAAAAAAAGGGACAAAAGTCATTTACATGACAGCTTTATCTGTGTTTGGTTGGAAAGTTTCCTCTGGCCGTATCTGAATCCGTTGAAAGTGCTTGGTTTTGTATAGGACTATCACTGATTGCAGGCAGGGCACGTTCTCATTTCTCATGTCCAAAGGAAACGTTTTCATCAGTTTTTACTCCTAGAGATACTTATATTTCTCCCCAACTACCGGTTTGTTTTCATCTTATGAGTGCTGGAAATTAAGAGACTGAGGCTTGATCGTCAGTGATTGCTAAAAAAAACTCATAAACTGATTTCCTACCCCAACTCTGTCAAATTCTTGAGAAAGCACAGCTTTAGCATTAATGCATGTATCTTATACCAATGTCATCACTAGCTTCATCTTATGTTTTTTCCCAATTTTCTGGCTTGCTTTTTTTCTTTAACACACATTGAAAGCCATATCAAATATTTTTGAGGTGGAGGTGTTACTGACTTTCTTGAGTCAGTCCCCAAGGGTCTTTCTGGATGGTGTTATTCATGCCAATGGAATGAGATGGAGTTTGGTTCAGAAGCAAAAGAAAGTTTATTCATCAAAGAATGGAGAAGTATGAGCTGGAGATCTGAGAGATGCACTCTCAGCCACAGGCTGTTGGTGGGGCTGCTTTATAAAGGTCTCTTAATAGGGACGGAGTAGAATGCTCACGGGCTTCCCTGGGTAGCTCAGACGGTAAAGTGTCTGCCTACAATGCGGGAGATGGAGTTCGATCCCTAGGTCGGGAAGATCCCCTGGAGAAGGAAATGGCAACCCACTCCAGTACTCTTGCCTGGAAAATCCCATGACCAAGGAGCCTGGTAGGCTACAGTCTATGAGGTCGCAAAGAGTCAGACATGACTGAGCGAGGGGGCAGGCGCTACTGTGCTGCTCAGGCTCCAGATTACAGTACGTGCCACAGTGTCTCTGCAGACTGCCTTCCACCGCCATCTTGAATTGCAGCGTCGTGGTCCCAAGATGAGATGTCCACAGCACTCTTTCACACAGGTGCCTCTAGTCTGAAGTGCAGGGGGCAACACCTCTGCCTGCAATACCCTATGAGCAAGTGAAACTAGACAAAGCACGAAAGAAAAGGAAAAAACAGGTTAGATTTTGTTTTATTACCCAGGTTTTATTTTTATTTCCCAAGAATCGTTAACAGGCTTTGCTGTTGACAAAGGCAGGGAGCAAATAAAAAATAACTTTCAAGCTCAGCTTGTCTTTAAAACTGGGAGTTGTGGCGGGAAGGAGAAGGAAGTATCTGTGGGTATAGATGGGATCACTGAAGAATGCCCTAAACCACCAGCCCATGTCCAGAATTACCTGGTTCTAGTCTGAACTCCATCATTAACTGAACTTACTAAAGTATCACTGAATTTTGTCAAATGTTAACTCAACTTAAAGTAGAAATTATAATAGCAGTACAATTAGAATTGCTCTGAATGAATGACCTTTGGTTATTTACAAATATCAAATCCTCCTTTGAGATACTAAACTTTTCATCATTAAAAACATGCAGAACTAGTCTCTGAAACACTCTTTGGTTGACTTTCATGTTTCATCTTAGGACAGTATCCTTAGGAAAGGGATGGCTGTCCCACAGAAAGCAATACCAGGAAATAAACTTGCTCCTCTGGTTGGTCAACAGTCACTTTGCTTTAGAGTCTCACTTTGAGTATACTATGTACAATGAATACATAGTACAATGTAAAACATTTGTGGATATTTTACATTCTTTGACTCAAGAATTCAAACCACTTTATATTATTAAAAATATTAAAATGTTAAGTTTGCAAAGGCTGGTATTACAAAAACTTAATATTCAACAGGAGCAGAGTAAATAGAGGTGATAGAAAGTTGCTTCCATTCCCTTTCTCTGTTAAACCAAGAGACTACAAGCCAACCTCGAAGATTTCGATTCTTCCCAGTGAATCACTTTAGAATGTTATTTAGACTAGTGTTTGGGTCTGTGTTTATCTTTCTGTCCGACTAGCTTCAGCAAGCAAGGTAAAGAAAAGGAAAGGGGAAGATTGTTCCACCAATCTGGCAAAGACAGTTGGGATCATTTAGACTGTTTGATGTTACTGTGGCATAGTTTGGAGTCTGCATTTGTCCTACATAGTTTTAAAGCACAGAATGGCATAGGGATCCCAGGGAAAATAAATTCCAGAAATCTCTCTTTAGACTCATTTTTAATAGGAATTGTCATAGTAATGGAAAGAGGGGGAAGTGGGAAGAGAATGTAGGTGATCATAAAGCGATGGGGTGTATGAAATTTTTGTGAGTGGTTCCCTGTCTGAGTTAGGCTTTGTCAGGGACCTTTCCTGGAAAATCTTGGTATTTCCAGATGCCAGAAATTAGTAAAACCTCCAACATGCCTATGAGCCACACTAGCTTCCATCCTCCTATGAGAAGCACTGACTACTAGTTTCATGGGTCCTGGTGCCGCTGACATGTTTTATGGCCAAGGCCGTTTTGGGTATTTCCCTATGTTGTTTTTGTTGCTTAGTCACTAAGTTGTGTCTGACTCTTTGACCCCATGGACTGTAGCCCACCGGGCTTCTCTGTCTATGAGATTTCCTAGGCAAGAATACTGGAGTGGGTTGCCAGTTCCTTCTGCAAGGGACTTTCCCGACCCAGGGCTGCAACCCACATCTCCAGCACCTCCTGCATTAGCAACCAGATTCTTTACCACTGAGCCACCAGGGAAGCCCAGATAAGAGTGTTCATATCTGGGTGAAATTGCTGTTTTCATTTTATCCCCTGCAACATGCTGAATGAAAATAACATAAAAGTTACATGAGAGTAACTTTTAAAATTTGAGTCCAGAGTATTAATTAAATAGACTTGTCAAAAAATAATTGACAATATACATACATACACACACACACACATATATATATATTCCTGTTTCACCTGTCTAGCAAAAAAAGACTAAGAATTTTTGGTAGTTTGGGTTTTTTGTCATTCTTTTTTTCTTACTTTATTTTGCTTTTATTGCGAATTCATATTCACACATTAAACACTGTGCAGGGACTTGAGTGCAGGGAAATTTGTAGGGAAAGAAAAAACTGTAACAACCAACCATCCCAATTAGTCTCCCTCCACCCTGCTACAGTGATGTGTCTTCTAGAAAAATGGTACTGATGAAGCTATTTTTAGGGCAGGAATAGAGACACAGACATAGAGAACTAACTTGTGGACACACAGAGGATGGGATGAATTGACAGTAGCACTGAAATATATTCCATTATCGTGTATAAAACAGCAAGTGGGAAGTTGCCGTATAACACATGAAATTTAATCCGGTGCCCTGTGACAATCTAGAGGGATGGAATGGGAGGGTAGGAGTGGGAGGTAGTTTCAAGAGGGAGAGGGTATATGTATACCTATGGCTGATTAATGTTGTTGTGTGGCAGAAACCAGTACAACATTGTAAAGCAATTATCCTCCAATTTAAAAAAAAAAAAAAAAGACCCATCTGATTATAGGTCCCAGGCCTACCACCCAATCCTACTCAGCCATACAGTGTCCTTTCTTGGCATAATGGACATATCCTGTCGGTGTGGCTACTGCTGACTACTCTAGCTGTATCTCTTGCCTCTTTGCTCCACACAGTCTATGTTCCAACAATATGAACTATTGAGTCCCTGCATTTGAATAGTGTTGAATACTTAATACTTGCTCCACAGTACTGCCTTTGTTCAGAATCCTTTTCCTAGTTCTTTTCTTTACATCAACAATATTATTCATCTTCCCTACTCCTTAATCTCATATCATCTCCCAGAGGAAGCCTTCTCTGACTGACTTAGGCCCTATACTGTTGATTATATTTCCTTTATATGAAACACCTATTATTTACTGACTATCATCCATTACGGAGAAGGCAATGGCATCCCACTCCATTACTCTTGCCTGGAAAATGCCATGGATGGAGGAGCCTGGAAGGCTGCAGTCCATGGGGTTGCTGAGTGTCGGACACGACTGAAGTGACTTAGCAGCAGCAGCAGCATCCATTATATATGCTCCATTCTAAAAACAGTATCATGGATGTCATTATAGACATGTCTCATACCTTAAGTCTTATGTTTGCCTGTGACTGAAGGATTGCTGGAGGTGGGACTTTCAGTATTAAAATCAGGACAGGGCAAACCAGGACGGCTAACACCATACCAGAGGAGGACTTGACCCCCTATCCAGACACTTAAAAATCTGCTTGCTTCCCCCATTAAGCTCTTAGTTCTTGAAAGAAGTATTTTGCCTCTGCTCCCCAGCATATAACACTTTTCTTGATGTTTAATACGTATTCAGTGAGTGCATTTCCATTTTCAAATTGTTGATATTAGAGAAGGGAATACAAGTTCTTGAGGTCTGAGTACACATCCATGTATGTGTTGTTTCCTTGCTGTTAATAGCAGGACTATTAATAGCAGCACTGTTCATAAGAGTTAAAAAATCTGGAAAGAAACCAAATGCCCATTGACCAGAGAATGCATGAGCATTGTGAATAGATAAATACACTATGATAAATATAATCACACAATGGAATAGTATACAGAAGCACAAATTAATGAACTGTAGATGCACACAACAAATAGATGAATCTTATGAATTATAATTTTTACTATATTTGTTACATGCAAAAGAATAAATATGAAATATATATCAAATATGTTTTAGCATATGCTAAAGGCTAAAGGAAAATAGATTTCTATTTTACCAATCACTTGATGGGAGGGGAGTTACTATTTTTACCTCCAATACTTGTTGGTGTAGTTCAGTCGCTCAATCGTCTGACTCTTTGCGACCCCATGGACTACAGCACACTAGGCTTCCCTGTCCTTCACTATCTCCCAGGGTATGCTCAAACTATCTCCTGGAGTTGACTCACTCATGTCCATTTAACCGGTGATGCCATCCAACCATCTCATCCTCTGTCATCCCCTTCTCAGTTGATGATAATGGAGTTATTATTTTTATCACCAATACTACTATTACTATTACAATCAGCTATTATTATTTATCATTCATTATTCCATGCTACACACTATGATAAACACTTTGCATACAGTATGTCATTTGCTTTCATTTTCTCAATAACACTCCCCATTTTGCAGATGAGGAAATAAAGATACAGAGATTAATAAATGCCTTATCCAAGAGCACACAGGCAATTGGTGCTGAAGCCAAATTTCAGTCCTGGTCCTACCTAACTCCAAATCCCATATTTTTTCCATGAACTAGGTTGATCATCCATATAATGATCTAAATTAAGGTTGATATGAATGCTGTGTATGGTGGACAGACAGTAGGGTGGCCCTTCATGTTTCTTGCCTCCCCAAGTTCATACCTATGTATAATACCCCTACCCTTGAATGTCTTACAGCCCCACAAAAATGAATTCTGCCAAAACCAAAGTGAATTTCAGAGAATTTTTCCCCAGTTGAGCTTCCACATGAGAACCCAACCAGCTTGATTACATCCTGGTAAGACCCTGAGCAGAAGTCTGATCTACGTTGTACCTGGTGTCTTGACCCAAGAAACCATTAGAAAATAAATGTGTTGTTCTCAACTCCTTTGCATGTGCTAATTTGCAACACAGCAATAGAAAACTAATACACTATTCCTTTTTAATTGTTTAGTTCCTTAAAGACAACTTATGCTGTTTATTGCTGAACATTTATTCTGTAAGTTTATACAAAGGCTGACATAATTTGGAAATGGACTAATAATGCAATTATTTCTAACCTGTACTCATCTTGAAACTCAGTGGTACTTTTACTAAGCACAGTACTATAGATACTTGAAATGTCATAACCACACTGGATGAGAGGCATCCATTGGTCTTCATTAGAAAACACAGCTGTATTAAACCCTGCTTTCTTCAAAAGCCAAGACCTGTGCATTCTTACATGAATAGTTTTTAAAGGTTAATTAAAGGCAGTGAGTGATAAAAATTTATAAGCTTCTGCTTATAATTTTTTAATGGTATCATTTCCAACCTTTTGATTGTGATCTCATGGTGTGCCATCCAGACCCCAGCTGTTCACCACTTCCATCAGCTTAAAGAACTCAACAAACCTAAGTGTCTTTTTCTAGGACAGATTTTCTCGAGATTCACTCTGATGAGCAAAACTTTCTCGAGTTATTTTCTGATTTTCTGATGTCAGTGGGATAGTATCCTCCTGGGGATTCACAATCTACTTTAGCATTTCATAAACACCTAAAACTTCCACAGCTAAGAAAAATAGTTGTTTTTTTTAAACCAGCCTTATTTGTTCTCAGCAGTTTTTTCTATTCTCTAAACATGTTTCTGAAAAATCCTTTTTGCATTAAGAATCTGTGAAAAGAATAACCATCAATTTGCAGTCTTTCTTCAAAGCAATATTTCCAGTAGCCTTGGTAGTTGAAATCTGAACCATCCAATCTATTAAATAACAAAATAATGTCAGGCAAATAAAACTAAATGTTCACATGAAGTAATTTCATAATAAAACCTTATTAGAGATTGCATAGTGATATGTGAACAAGACTAACACAGATTTAAAACTGGACATATTATTTAATTAAACAATTAATGTTTCATTAAGCTTTTTATGTCTCAACTTTAAACCAAGAAAGAATGAGATCTATGTTAAAAAGGAGTAATAAATATACATCAATATATTTATATTGTCAACTTGAATACTTTATTGGAATATATCAGTAAAATGATGTTCCTTTGAATTTTGAATAGAGTTAAATAGCTTTCTGTCTTCAATTTTTATTTGTTTCAATAACAATAATAATGGAAGGCTTTGTTCCCACACACTAATCCTGCTTTGGTGATCTCTTTGGAATCTCATAAATATTCCAATCATCTCCCACCTTAGCACTTCTGTTCCTTCTGGCTGAAGATCCTGTCCTCCAAATGTCCAAATGACTTGCTCCCTCACTTTATCCAGATATTTGCCTAAATGTCACATTATCATTATCATAGTTATTTCCTGCTTGCCTTCTATGAAAAGGGCACACCATCAGCCTCACTTCTAATATACTCATTAATTCACTCTTCTATATTTTTCTTAATAAAACATACCGGTACTTGATAGAGTACATATCTGTTTATTTGCTTGTTGACTACCCAACTAGAATATGAGCTTCCTGACACTGAACACTTTGTTCTATTGTAATCACTATGGATCCCATCATCTAAAATAGTACATAATTCTCAGGAGGTATGAAATCAATAGTACATGAATTAGTGAACTAGCAAATATTCATCCTTCAGTGCAGAACTGCAGGCAGTTATTGAAAGGCAAATTTAACACATAAGGTTCAATATAATTCACCATACTAAAAGACTACAATATATATATATTATATATATATATGTATATATGATCATCCCAAGAGATGCGGAAAAGCATTTGGCAAAATTCAAATTCCATTCCTAATGAAAATTCTCAGCAAAGTAGAAATAGAAATGAAGTTTCACAACCTGATATTTGTATCTACAAAAAACTAATATCACATTCAGTGGTAAAAGACAAGATGCTTTCTCCTAAGTTTAGGAGTAAGGCAAAGATTTCATTGCCAACATGTATTTAGTATTATACGTTCTTTAGTCAGTACAGTGAGTCCAGAAAAATGAAGAAAAGGCATCTAGATTGGAAAAACAACATGTAAACAGTCTTTATTCACAGATGACATCATTACCTATGTAGAGCATTCTTAAAAAGCTATTAAAAATTACTAGAAATAATATGTGAGTTTAGCAAGGTTTCAGAGTGAAAAAAATCAAACATACAAAATATATTTCTATAAACTAGCAATAAATAATTGGAAACTTTTGGGGGTGATGAATGTATGCATTATTTTCATCATGGAGATGATTTTACAGGTAGTGACATATGCCCAAACTTATCAAATTGTACAGTTTAAATATTTGTTTATTGTGTATCTATTATATATCCACAAAGCTATTATCAGAAAGAGAGAAAGTAAATTTGAACAGATACTTAGGAGAATGAATAAAATTGCTTTCTGCTTTCCTCTACTAAGTTGACCTAATTCAATAAACTAGTTATATTTCCTCATGGATTTGTGTGGGATAGAATGAGAATATATACAAAGCAGTTAGCACATGTTTCCTTTTTCATACTTCCTTGGCTGATTTACAATCAGCCTCTTTGTCTTAACAATTTACAGCCTGAAATAGTTTATGGTTTTAGAAATTCTTAACCTTAACTATCTTCTCCCCAAAGTAACTCATTTGTAAATTTGTTTGGATTATTAAAAGTAACCTCAAAGGAGAGCTGCCTAGTAATATCAATCATTATTCCCATTTCTAAGCGACTAGTCACTGACTTCAAGGAATAGAGATAGATGTTTCCAGCTTTCAATTTATTGTAATCATGTAACCATGCACAGAGCATATTTATAGTGCTGTTGCTTCCAACATATATTTCATAATGGATAAAGCTCCAATTATGTTTCTATAATCATCTTTAAGTGCTAACAAGCAGTGATACTCAAACCAGTGTATCAGGATCTTCATCTTCAACAGCCTTCTAAACATATGCACTTAGATGTCTTCCAAAATTAAAGATGCTTAAAAAATAGTTATTATATTCCCCTTCCAAAGTTTTGTACTTCTCTGATTTCCTTGTTTTTGAGTGCTTAATTACAAGGCCAAAAGCATGTACCAGGTATGGTATGGCAAAAAAAGAAAAAGAGAGAGATAGAAATGATCAAATTATTTTCAGGTCATCAGAGACAGATTCAATGAATGTATATAAACTATGTCTTAGAGGAAAAGGAAGGGTTCTCCAGGTAGATAAGAAGATGCATTCAAAAGAAAGAGAGGACCAATGCTTGAAATAAAAGCAGTGGCACAGTGCCTTGGGCAACTATAAGGAATTCAGCATGACTATTGCATAGCACAGAGTGTGTATGTAGGGAGAGGACACAGAATTGTGGGGAGTGGTGGTGGTACATTTTTGTAGTCTACTTTAAAATTATTCTGTATTGATAGTGGGACATATATGTTTATCTACAATTTTCTGTATATCTACCCCTTTGTGGTTTGTTAATATTTGAAAATAATATTCCTGATATTGGCTTCCCAGGTGGCGCTAGTGGTAAAGAACCTGCCTGCCAATGCTGGAAACATAAGACACATGGGATCAGTCCCTGGGTTGGGAAGATCCCCTGAAGAAGGAAATGGCAGCCCACTCCAGTATTCTTGCCTGGAGGATCCCATGGACAGAAGAGCCTGATGGGCTACAGTCCATGGGATCACAAAGAGTCAGACACAACTGAAGTGACTGAGCACGCACGCATTCCTAATATTGTGGGAAGCAGATTCTGAGACCCAGAGTATGCAAAAAGGAGCTTAATGTGAAGTATTCTCTGGCACACAGCTGAGAGGGGTGAGGAAAGCACCCCTATAATGCAGTTGCAACAGAGATCTGATTCTGTCCACAGGGAGCTCTGAGTCTGGGATGGAACTTCAGGGTTATGTTAACTGAGTCAAGCAAACTGGTCTGGTCTGGGCTCACATGTATTAGATGCCAGCTTCCTCCAGGGGATAGGTTTGGTGTTCCGTCATGTGGTACTGTGGTGCTTTGCTGCAGCTTGGTTTCTCCAGGAAGCAAACATGGGAATGAGTGTGAAATGCAGGTTGATTTCTCCAAGAGGCAGACACGGAGACCCAGTTCAGTAGTGCACAAAGTTTATTAGGGAGTAACACTTGCGGGAGAAAAGAGATGGAAGCCAGCTTGGGCAGGGGGAACCCACAGATCACTGCAGAGCTGGATTGGTCTCTGCTAGCCCAGCAGGGAGTTCCAAGGCAAAGATTAGTCATTACAGGAGGCCCACAGTGGGTGGCAATGGCCACTATACCACCGCCTTGCTCAGCCATTGTCCCAGAGCCACTGTGAGTGAGAGTGGTCTTGGTCCAGCAACTAATAGAGCAGAAACGAACTAAAAGAGTCAATAGTTGGAGGCTGTCCACAAACCACATTCCCTGCAACTGGACAGCATGTGCTTTCTGGAATAGCTGAGCTACACACATAGTCTGCTTCATCTTTCTATAAACGTTTCCACATCTGCCTCATTATCTTCTGAAATCAGTGGTTTGATTGTGGAGCCTCACCCTTCTATGTCACTTCTATGTCTGGGTCTGGTGCTTTATGACATATAGAAACAACTGTTCCTTGAAATTCTTCCAGGACTGGGATTCTATTCTTCTGTTTAAGTTGCCCTAAGATATTACTAATGCAGATGCCAAGTGAGCATATAACGAAGTCACTGTTTTAGACCTCCAAATACTGCACACACAAGTACTTCTGTAGGTATTTGAACTGCTGACTAGAACCAAATATAGAGTTTCTTATTCTTGCTAATGGAGAGAAATGAATACCTCTCTATTAATGTTGGAGTTTAAAATATATGCTTATTTTTAAATACTATTAAGTTTTAGGTTTTAAATTATATCTTACTCACCTTTTCCATTATGACAAAAAGATATAAGGAAATCAGCCTCAAATTTTTATCTTTTACTGTTCAGCTCCATTTAAAAGAAATATGACTACATCATTGAGAAGAAAAAGAAGCTCAATGTGGATTTTGCACAATTTTATGGAGTACTTCTTTTATAGAGTAGGCTAGGTGCTACAGGAACATGTAAACTGCATTTCTGCTCTGAGGAACTCAGTCCCATGAGGAATACAGGCCATGTAAACCAGTCCCCAAAATTTAAGGTAAGCTGTTGGCATAGCAGTATGAACAGGGTGTTATGGGAATGGAAAAAAAAGAATTCAACTGGACCTAGGGAGTGCTGGAGTATTTCAGAAAAGAAGAATAAATCAGAGCAATTGGCAGGAAGGCCATTTTGCATCATAGGCATCAGATAGAAAATATGAAATCGTATAGCAATTTGCTCTGAAAAGGATCATTAAGCATGCAACGAGCATGCTTTATTGAAGAAAGCCATAGGTAGCACAGTTTGGCTTTCTTTAATTCCTATTTGCCAGCTGCCTGGCAAATGTGTCTCAGAAATCATTTAAGAGGTAAGACCACCATTCTGTGGCACAGTGGGAATAATAGGCCTGTTCATGGTTGTCAGATCTCTGATGTTACCTTATGACTGTATTCATGAATCATCCTTAATCTAATTGCTAAAAATAATAATGCTCATTATATATATATATATATATTAAGCTCAAGAGGAAAATTGAAAGCCCAAGATTTGAGAATATAAAGTCAGGAGAGCGTAGACAATGAGCTCTAATTAGGAGACCTCCCAGGCAAGCTTATTATTTATTTATTTATTTGGCTGGGCCAGGTCTTATTTGTGGCACATGGAATCTTTAGCTGTGGCATGCAAACACTTAGTTGTGGTATGTGGGATCTAGCTCCCTGATCAGAGATTGAACCTGGGCCCCCTGCATTGGGAGCAGAGAATCTTAGCCCCTGGACCAGCAAGGAAGTCCCAGGAGACCTCCAGGCAAGCTTCTGGTGAACAGGAGCAGTTATGAAAGCTCCCCAGCTTCCTGAAATTAGCTCAGTTCTAATAATCTTAGGGAAAGCATAAAATAATTCTACTGACAGTTATTTGAAGAGAATTTTCCCAGGTTTAAAAAGGTGCTAGATGTGGCTGAATCACTGTCCCTAACTACCTTGAAGCAGCTAAAGGTCCCAAGCTTCAGCCTCAGTCTCCACTGTGTGGGTTGAAAAAGGGAAGTAACTTACTCCAACATGTTACTGGGAAGCAAAGTGGCACATATCAAAAACAAACCATTTGACGACTCTCTGAATTCCCAAATACTTCATCACAGTGTGTAGTCATAAAATTATGTTCTTATTGCTCATGAGAAAAAATTAGAATTCTAGGAGAGTGTGTTTGTATAATCTCAACTCCAGAAAGAAATATATTTGCTGTTAAAACTGAACCAGTAATAACAGAAAGAGTAATCAACAATTAGGTTTTTCCTTCTGTTAGCCCTAAAGAATGTGAAAATATTTTTGATCAATTGTTTTACTAAAATTTGTAGCTGATAAAAACAAACTCTGAATTTATATAGAAAGAGCTTCAAGAGAATGATGTAACTTTTCTGCTGTAAGAAAGTGATTTAAGCCTTTGGATTACAGAGGGTTTAAGATGCTACCCTTGTAGTAATGCAGTGTTTTTACTTAAGGGCCATTTGAAGATCAATTTTACCTTATGAAACAAGTCACTGGCCAACCAAAATCCCTATTACTTCTACATTTCCCAGAAGACTCTTTCATTCCCAAACTGAGTAGGTGAATTGCAGCCTCATAAAGGTACTACAGAAGTGTGACAGTCTCATTTGGAGATACATGTTAGAAAAGAAACAGATATTTGTATAGTAACTCCATCTGATAGATCATTGAGAGGGAGAAGGGAAAGTTCTTTGGGAACCATACATCTCAATGTCAAATAGGAAAAATAGTTAATTTTCAATGGCCTACGTAGGAGAGTATTAAGATTTCAAAAACTAACTGATGAACTATCAGATTTTAGAAAGAAAATACAAATTTCATATTGCCCAAAAAGCTAGTTTAAAACAATATTTTCTGCTTTTAATCTCTTTGTTTGCTTATCTGTTTGTTATACTGGGTTGAATGTATTAACCCAGGAAACTCTGAGAGAATAAATGTGTATTACAGGACCTGAAAATTCCACAGCACACTTGGGGCCAAATTGGGGGAGGGATGAGAGAGAGAGCACACTTGTGCCTGGGGTTCTGCTCTTTATGGGGGCCAAGAATAGGTCTTCCTCTTTATTTGTGAGTTTAAAACATAAGAGCAGGAATTTTAAAAGCAGGAAGAGAAAGAACAAGTGGTCCAAATAGTGAGTTATTGACATCAACTAACATCTCTTAAATAAAGGAGCCTCAGTGAGGATTGGCATGCTGGCTATTTATCTAGTTCTGTGGCCTGCAGTGAGTTTATTTGAGATAGCCATCAGTGACGTGGATGCCTCTTTGAAGTGGATGCCTTGTCCATCAGAGTTTAGGTCAGGCACTTGCATTACAAACATGTAGTGTTTGCACTACAGCCATACACTGTTATAACCTAGCCAGTATCTATATCACATCTTACTTATTAATAAAACCTAAATTTTGATTGAGATAGCAGTCAAAACTGGGACATAAAGGTGTCCAAATGGAAACCCCACTTCTCTAACCAATGAGGTACAAACTCAGGTCCATAAGAAGGGCATCCCTTCTAAATAAAAAGCCCTTTTATTCTTCTTCCTGTCAGAAATGCAGGTGCAACCCCTGTTGATGGGGCAACCATATTACAGCCATAAAAGTGACATCTTCATGTTTAGGTTAGTGGAGTGAGAAACTAGAAAGAGGCTAAACCCTTGATAACATTGCAGAGCTGCTGCTCCAGTCACTGACAGCTTACTGCTAGACTTCTCATTTAGTGAGATGAATAGACTCACTGTTTAAGCTTTCCTTTTCATTTACTTGAAGTCAAGTGTGTGTCCTTTTGACATTGTCTATGAACTAACAAATTACATAAAACATAACTTTTCACTTTTTTCTATTAAAACCTCAATGCCAGAACATTGGATGGGAGTGAATGAATGCTCAATGCTTGAAAACTTCCCTGGAGCTTCTTGCCTCTAACAAGAGCCAAAAGGAAAAATTATTCACATATTATTTATATTTTGAACCAGATTTTCAGTTTCTCCAGGCTTAATCTTTTTTTTTTTTTTGGAAGCGGGGGGTCGGGGGGGGGAATGTTAGTTCTAAAAGGTCTTGTAGGTCTTCATAGAACCATTCAACTTCAGCTTCTTCAGTGTTACTGGTTGGGGCATAGACTTTGATTACTGTGATATTGAATGGTTTGCCTTGGAAACGAACAAAGATCATTCTGTCGTTTTTGAGATTGCACCCAAGTACTGCATTTCAGACTCTTTTATTGACCATGATGGCTACTCCATTTCTTCTAAAGGATTCCTGTCCACAGTAGTAGATACAATGGTCATTATAGAATAGGTGAGTTAAATTCACCCATTATAAAATGGGTATAGATAGAATGGGTGAGTTAAATTCACCCATTCTAGTCCATTTTACGGAGATGGCAATGGCACCCCACTCCAGTACGCTTTCCTGGAGAATCCCATGGACAGAGGAGCCTTGTAGGCTGCAATCCATGGGGTCGCTAAGAGTCGGACACGACTGAGCGACTTCACTTTCACCTTTCACTTTCATGCACTGGAGAAGGAAATGGCAACCCACTCCAGTGTTCTTGCCTGGAGAATCCCAGGAATGGGGGAGCCTGGTGGGCTGCCACCAATGGGGTCGCACAGGGTCGGACACGACTGAAGCGACTTAGCAGCAGCAGCAGCAGTCCATTTTAGTTCACTGATTTCCTAGAATATCAACATTCACTCTTGCCATCTCCTGTTTGACCACTTCCAATTTCCCTTGATTCATGGACCTAACATTCCAGGTTCCTATGCAATATTGCTCTTTACAGCATCAGACCTTGCTTCTATCACCAGTCACATCCACAACTGGGTATTGTTTTTGCTTTGGCCCCACCCATTCATTCTTTCTGGAGCTATTTCTTCACTGATCTCCAGTAGCATATAGGGCACCTACTGACCTGGGGAGTTCCTCTTTCAGTATCCTATCATTTTGCCTTTTCATACTGTTCATGGGGTTCCTCAAGGCAAGAATACTGAAGTGGTTTGCCATTCCGTTCTCCAGTGGACCACATTCTGTCAGACCTCTCCATCATGACCCGCCCATCTTGGGCTCCAAAATCACTGCAGTTGGTGACTGCAGCCGTGAAATTAAAAGACGCTTACTCCTTGGAAGAAAAGTTATGACCAACCTAGATAGCGTATTCCAAAGCAGAGACATTACTTTGCCAACAAAGGTCCATCTAGTCAAAGCTATGGTTTTTCCAGTGGTCATGTATGAATGTGAGAGTTGGACTGTGAAGAAAGCTGAGTGCCAAAGAATTGATGCTTTTGAACTGTGGTGTTGGAGAAAACTCTTGAGAGTCCCTTGGACTGCAAGGAGATCCAACCAGTCCCTTCTAAAGGAGATCAGCCCTGGGTATTCTTTGGAAGGAATGATGCTGAAGGTGAAACTCTAGTACTTTGGCCACCTCATGTGAAGAGTTGACTTATTGGAAAAGACTCTGATGCTGGGAGGGATTGGGGGTAGGAGGAGAAGGGGACGACAGAGGATGAGATGGCTGGATGGCATCACCGAGTCGATGAAAGTGAGTCTGGGTGAACTCTGGGAGATGGTGATGGATAGGGAGGCCTGGTGTGCTGCAATTCATGGGGTTGCAAAGAGTCAGACACGACTGAGTGACTAAACTGAACTGAACTGAGGCTTAATCTAATAGTGTGCGGTTATTGATTATTCAGTTTATGAGAATTAATCTACCATAGGTCCTTTCTAGCAAATTGTATATCAGCTTCAAAGTTAACCACTTCAGAGAGTTCCTCATCCAGACTAAGCAGCCACTTGGTCATTCTCAACCATATCTTATTTTAATTCTCAGCATAGGCCTTATAGTTCTCTAATATTTTTTCTAATTTATGAATGTAGGTGTGTATTTACTTTTAGTCTCCTCCAATTCACATTAGGATAAGAGCCCAGAGAATCTGTCTAGTTGATCAAGAAACACATCCTTGGCATATAGAAGACAAGTAGACATATCTATTAAATGGCTATGTGGCTGACTGACTCAATCAATCAATAGGCACTGTGAGGGAATCAAATTATTAGATATAGTCACTGGTGTGAGAAAATTCAAAATATAAACAAGGAAGTGAGAGACTCCCTGGAAAATGAAAATGTGGGAAATAAAAGGCAATACAATGTTCAAGCAGCAGTGACAAGGTGCAGTCAGAGTTCAATGAAAACAAGCAATGATGTGGATTCCTTAGTAGCTCCATGGATCAAGCCTTACATCTTGCTAGCATGAGAGGTACAGCAAAGCCAGAGAGGAGAGCTGGTGCAAAGTGCACTAGAGCACAACATGTAAGTGTATGCTTAGTCACTCAGTCGTGTCCAACTCGTTGCGACACCATGGTCTGTAGCCCACCAGGCTCCTCTGTCCATGGGGATTCTCCAGGCAAGAACACTGGAGTTGGTTTCCATGCCCTCCTCCAGGGGATCTTCCTAACACACGGATCAAACCCAGGTCTCCCACGCTGCAGGCAGATAATTTACTGTCTGAGCCACCAGGGAAGCCAAAGAAAACTGGAATGGGTAGCCTATCCTTTCTCCAGGGGATCTTCCCGAACCATGAAGCAAACTGGCGTCTCCTGCATTGCAGATTCTTTACCAGCCGAGCTACCAGGGAAGCCTGGAGCACAACATACATGACAGCTTAACCAGAAAAGTAGGTTGATTCCTCTTTCAGATGTTAGCAGTGTGGTAGGAAAAAATATCAGATTTTGTTCAAAGACTGTGGTTTTAGGATTGGTTGTGTTGAATTAGCTGATACCCTAGCATCTCTTAGCGTCAGGTTCGTTCTTTGGAAAATGGGGACAAGAATGCCTACCTCACTGAATTACAATCAGTATTTAAAGGGCCTGGATGAAAGCAGTTTGTGAAGCATGAGTAATTACAAAAATGGCTAACAGTTCTTGAGTTCTTATTATGTGTCAAGCTCTGAAGTAATCACTTCACAGAGATGATCTCTTAATCTTCAAACCCAGAGGAAAAAGCATTAACTGGGTTTTAACATCAAAGAGAGAGATTCTAGTAGTGGGGGTTGGGTTGAGAAGGGCTGGATCTTTGGTTGAGGGAGGAGCAATTCTCACTAAATATGCACTTCTCTCACCAACTGCTTTAACAGTTGCTCTGGTGATCCACATAGCCTGGCTTATTTTACACCTGAATTTGGAGAATGACAGCAAAATCTGGTTGGGAAGGTCTGCTTCTACATCCCATTCATATCAAGCACTTACAGCTGTGCTTTGGCAAAAACTGTACATTCATGACCGCAGGGGAATTCCCTGATGTCCTCGGTGAGGGAAGTGAGCTCTGGGAATCCACTTTGTGCGTCCAATTGTGCATAGTCCAAGTCCATTTTAAAGGATCAATTCCTTCAACTGCCATCACAAACAGATTTCTAAGGAAATTAAAATGCTGCCAAGTATCTTCCATAAACTTATGAAACTCTTGCACAGAAAGAACATATATCATAAATTAGAAAATGTTAAATAGAATTCAAAATATTCCAGTCAGATTTACTCAAGTATGATGTAGAGATTAGGAATGTAGGCTCCAAAGCTGGCAAATCTGTTCGCACCGTGCCTCTGCCACGTATGTGTTACATAAACATCGGGATGTTTGTTCACTACCTAGAACCTTAGGTATAGAATAGAAATATAATTGTGTTACTCAAATATTACTGTGACAAATAAGATGATATATATGAATCAAAGCATAGGGTGCTGCTCAGGGAAAGTACTGGGAATAATGCATTTTTTCTTTTTATTATTAATTTGTCAAGTCGTTTCATTTTAGATGTTTTCACTTGATATTTAGAATTAGAACATTTGCTATACACTACTAGTAACATAAGTAAGGGTATGAAATAACTTGAATACTGGAAAATATGTAAAACACATTACCTTTCTGATAATTATCCTTTCAATATGAGTTTTCATTTAGTCCAAATCAAAATTACAAAATGCTCAATACCAGAATGGATTTTCTTAAAAATTAGTTTTCTGTGGACTATGTGATATTTCTTAAGGTTTGATATCAAGTCCCCAAATATAAATATTGCATGTGATCTCCTTACCCTAGAAAATCTACTATTCTAGTAGCATGGAATCATTAGCCTTGATGTTCTCATTCTTTATGTAGATTTTGTTTCAGTTCTCATGATGTTTTATTTAAAAGTCATCTGAGGATTCATTTCCTCATTTTTGTGAATCAATATATGCCAAAGGAGTTTCTCTCTTTACCAGGAGACTTGCATAATATTATTCTAATTTGTGACTCTTAGTGCCTGTGGGAAAATATAAAGGACATTTTATTAGAGTTGTTCTAAAGAAATGACATCAATGTTCATTACTCATGCTCCCCTCTGGGTAATTTTAAGAATGGCATTGGTTCCATATTTAAGCCTTGAGATTTATTTAAAGGGACAGATGACTCCTATTTGAAAATTAAAATTGCAACTTATTTACTCATTGAGATGTTAATAAGATCTGTAGTGTTAGTTTTGAAACTTTGCTCTAGCACTGACAGAGTAAATTATGGATCTTATTCTAACTGTGATTGTATTTGTGTCATTATATTTTTTGGTAATTGTACTCATGTCTGTTTCCCAAACTAGACTGTAAACACTTTGAGTATGAGCCATTTAATTAATCTTGGGAAAGCCCACCTCTACTCAGGTCATCTGTACAATAGCAGATCTCCACATATACTTAAAGCAGGTGATTGAACTTGGTGTTAAATTACAGCCCAATACAGCCATTTAAAAGGAAAAGTTCAGTTTAATTCAGCTATTCTCCTCAATGAGTATATTCCTACCTATATTGCAGGGGTTGTCTGGATGGAATATGGTGCATGTAGTGATGTATTTCACATTGCGCTCTTGGGTGTCAGAGTTGAATTCCTTGCTGTACCACTCTTTGTTACTTGGGCAAGTCACCTGGTCACCAGTCTTTGATACAGAGGCATTATCTATATTAATTAAAGTAATGCACAAAAATCTTTACACACAACGTGGCACATAGCATATAACAAATATTAGAGTTTTTTTTCATTTTCTACAAAAGCATTCTTTTTATTAGAAGATTATATATCTGTATTGAATCTTGGCAGAAAAGAAATAAGGTGAGTATTGATCAGCTAATATTTTATTATAATTCTAAAATAGTACTATTATGGAGAATGTTATTTTGAATTTTAACTTAATACAAGAACACATCACTTTATCCTTATTTTTGTAACAACAATAAGATTCCATGGAACGAAAGGAAAATCAAATGGAAGAGCTTATAAAGAAAAACTGTGATCTTCTGCCTATTCTTCTCTTCCTCATTTTAAAGTAAACCTAAGTTTTAATCCTCCAATTCTTATTAGGGATCTCCGCTGCTGCTGCTGCTGCTAAGTCACTTCAGTCGTGTCCAACTCTGTGCGACCCCATAGACGGCAGCCCACCAGGCTCCCCCGTCCCTGGGATTCACCAGGCAAGAACACTGGAGTGGGTTGCCATTTCCTTCTCCAATGCATGAAGTGAAAAGTGAAAGTGAAGTCGCTCAGTCGTGTCTGACTCTTAGTGACCCCATAGACTGCAGCCTACCAGGCTCTGCTGTCCATGGGATTTTCCAGGCAAGAGTACTGGAGTGGGGTGCCATTGCCTTCTCCATTAGGGATCTCTATTTACTGCTAAATAGGAAACAGGCTTTTTGTTGTTTTATTCACTTTAGATGATATCTACCAACTTCCCAATGTGAAAGATGAATCAATTCACAAGGAACAACTCGACCCTACTAGTCCCATCTCTTTCCTTTCAGGCCCTTGGTGGTGGTGGTGGTGATGGTGGTGAGTGGGCAATACTTAGTTCCTAGTTACTGTGGTTTCTTCTGTGTGTTTGGGGTGCCTCAGCTTTAACTTTCCTGGCCACTTTCTATGCCTTTATTCCATGCAGGAGAAGGTAAAGAGAGACATCTAAATGATAGAATTGGAGAGAATAAACTAAGCATGGCTCTCTCCTAATTCTACCCTTCCCTTTTTGGACTTCCCCAGAAGACCTGTGTTCGATCCCTGGGTTGGGAAGATCCCCTGGAGAAGGGAAAGGCTACCCACTCCAGTATTATGGCCTAGAGAATTCCATGGGGTCGCAAAGAGTCGGACACTACTGAGCAACTTTCACTTCACTTCAGAAGTTCCCTGCTGCTATCTGCTGTGAGGAAAGACCTCCCCGAGCCTTGCACGGCAGGATGGCTGCTCTGTCCAACACTGAGGTTCACTGAGCAAGCCTATTAGACCTCATACATCCTATCCTGAGACCTTCAGTTAAGTTCAGTCTCTCAGTTGTGTCCGACTCTTTGTGACCACATAAATCGCAGCATGTCAGGCCTCCCTGTCCATCACCATCTCCCAGAGTTCACTCAAACTCACTTTCATCGAGTCGGTGATGCCATCCAGCCATCTCATCCTGTGTTGTCCCCTTTTCCTCCTGCCCCCAATCCCTCCCAGCATCAGAGTCTTTTCCAATAAGTCAACTCTTCACATGAGGTGGCCAAAGTACTGGAGTTTCAGCTTTAGCATCATTCCTTCCACAAAAATCCCAGGGCTGATCTCCTTCAGAATGGACTGGTTGGATCTCCTTGCAGTCTAAGGGACTCTCGAGAGTCTTCTCCAACACTACAGTTCAAAAGCATCAATTCTTCAGTGCTCAGCCTTCTTCACAGTCCAACTCTCTCATCCATACATGACCACTGGAAAAGCCATAGCCTTGACTAGACGGATCTTTGTTGGCAAAGTAATGTCTC
>NW_011494882.1:1698275-1728621 GCF_000754665.1 Bison bison bison
ACATGACCACTGGAAAAGCCATAGCCTTGACTAGACGGATCTTTGTTGGCAAAGTAATGTCTCTGCTTTTCAGTATGCTATCTAGGTTGGTCATAACTTTCCTTCCAAGGAGTAAGCGTCTTTTAATTTCACGGCTGCAGTCACCATCTGCAGTGATTTTGGAGCCCCCAAAAAATAATTCTGACACTGTTTCCACTGTTTCCCCATCTATTTCCTGAGACCTTACCAGTAACCAAAATGGCATTTTGCCTTCTCCCTGCCTCTCCCTATTTTCTCAATTATTTAAGAACACAGGTGAGGAAGAGAAGTATCATATATTACATCCCCATAGAAACAACAGATTAATTATATGATTTTTTGTTCTCATTTTAATAATGTTTCTGAGTTAAATAATATGCCTAACCCTCTATTTAATTCCAAGAACTTTAATTAATTGTCTTCTATTGAGCCCTCACCTATACATCCCCTCCACTGCCTACCGTCCATTGGCAACATCTCTGCCTTTACATTATAAGGCTTTCTAACATTTAGCTTCTGTTCTAGAGCCATAATTAAATCTGCGTGCTTTGTAAGAGTTGAAAATGAATAAACAGCAGTTACAGTATAATGACTTCATAAATATTCAATGGAGAGCCAACTATAGTACTAAGAGATCCCATTTTCTTTACTTTAGATCCAATATCACCATCTCTGTACTAATGTATGTAATTATCCCAAGCATCCAGGTCAAATGGATTCTTTATAATTATATTCCTCTATTTTATTCAAAATCATCCATTATTTAGTTTATCTCACATTTGAACAATGACTTTCTTAGACGTATTTAGCTGTTTCTCTTTCCTAGAGTTTCTCTTTGTCTTATTTATTCTTTTTGAAAGAAGAAGCATATGCTTTCTTTACTGTGTCACTACTATCATCCAACTCATTTGTCACTCTGTTTATTGCTTTGAATCCTCATTCATCTTCCTGAGAGCAACCTTGAAACCTGCTGCATTCCAATTCCAACTTGGCATTGATTGGTTTCTGGACTTGCTACCCACTTGTTAAGCTGGAATTTCTTTTCACTGAATTCCTGGGTCAGTTCAGTAGGTTTTTGTATCATGTATTCACTGACTCTCAGACATAGGCATTTGTTCAGCCTCTGTGTATTTACCAAGTATTTATTCTGTGTAAAGGCATAGTACAGGATATAGTTCATATAACCTATGAATTTTCAAGGCAAATCAAAATGTTATCCTGCACTGAAAGAGTTTACAAACTAAGACTTGGACACACCTATATATAGTCACAATACAGAGAGCACAATACAGAGATTGGTGCCCTGTCATGAGCTGGAGGGGTGAGATGGGCAGAGGGAGTTCAAGAGGGAGGAGATATATGTATACATATAGCTGATTCACTTTGTTGTACAGCAGAAACTAACAGAACGTTGTAAAGCAATTATGCTCTTATATATATATATAAACTATAGTTAAAATAAGGTAGTACAAGAAATAATGGTATACCATGAGGGGAAAAAAAAAGAAAGGAAATGGATGTGAAGTGGAGGGTAGGTGAAAAGAGCAGGAAAGGTCTGAGGTTGCAAGAGAAAAGAAGAAGGATCTCACCATATGAAATAACAGTAGGAAAAACACATAGACTAGCTCAGAGAAAATAGTAATCCAGATTGTGAATGAAAAATTATAATACTCTTAGACTAAGGGGGAGCTGGAACAAAATTTGTCTGTTTAGAAAACAACAAAACTATCAAAATCCATGGGTTACAGCCAAGGTCATTTTCAAAATAAAATCCATAGCAAGAAATGTTATATTATTAAACAGCAATAAAAACTGAGGGAACTTATCTCAAAAACATTGAATTATGTTTGTATATATTCACCAAATATGTGTATGTGATAAATTAATACATATGAGAGTTAAATATAATAGATTAAAAAATCAAACAAAAAATTGAAAATCAAACCCTCCTTACTAGGATTGTTAGAAAATGTATATATACATATATACACATATACACACATACTTGCATATTTTAAAATCTAGAACACATATAGACAGAAAACAAATGGAAAAAATGTTTCCTGCAAGCTGAAACCAAAAGAAAATAGAGGTAGCTATTCTTATATCAAACAAAATTTTAAAAACTGTAGCAAGAGACAAAGAAGGTCATTATATAATGATGAAGAGGTCAACTCACTAAAAGAATATAACAATTATTAATATGTATGCACCCAACATTGGAGTACTTGAAAATACAAGAAAAATAACTTACACATTTGAAGGGAGAAATAGGGAGCAATACAATAAGAGGGGACTTTAACACCTCACTTTCTTTCTTTCTTTTTTTTAGGATGCGGCCCTCGAACCTCCCTCCCGGGCGCTCAGTCACCGCGCCTAAGTGGGCGCGGGCGGAGTCGCCGCCGCCGCCTACTACAGCCGAGCCGCCTCCGAACAGGAAGCCTTATGCCGGCCGCAGAGGCCCGCCCCCATGTAGCGATGAGCCCGCCGGCTCCAGGGACTGGAGCGAGGGGCGGGGGGAGGGCGGGGAAGCGGGTGGCAGCCGCAGAGAAGCAGCGCCCCAGCAACCGTTCCGAGGCCGCTCGGCCAGGCAGCCGCAGCGTCCATATTGACGGCCCAAAGCGGAAGTCGTTAGGCAGAACGGAAGGGGAACCAAAGGGGAACACCTCACTTTCAACAGTGAATAAATTCTCAAGACAGAAGATCAATAAGGGAGTGTTGCACTTAAACTGCATGCTAGCCCAGATGGATCTACCAGAGAACAGTCCATCCAACAGCAGCAGCATACATATTCTTCTCAAGTGCACATGAATCATTCTCCAAGCTAGCTTGTATGTTAAGCCACAAAACAAATTTTAATAAATTTAAGAATATCAATGTTATATCAAACAACTTTTCTGTCTACAGTGATAAAAGAAATCTAGAAAATCAATTGAAGGAAAAAACTAGAAAATTCACAAAATACGAAGAGATTAAACAACATACTTTTGAACATCCAATCAGTCAAAAAGATAAGAAATTTTTAAAATATCTTGAAACAAATGAGAATAGAAACACAGAATACCAAAACGTATGATATGCAGTAAAAGCAGTTCCCAAAGAGAAGTTAATAGCAATAAATGCCTAATATTAATTCCAGAAGTTGTGGCTCCTTTGTCATAAATTAATTGGCCATATATCTGAGGATTTGTGTCTCTGTTCCACTGATCTATGTGTCTGTGCTTCCCAGGTGGTGCTCGTGGTAAAGAACCTCTCTGCCAGTACGGGAGGCGTAAGAGACATGGGTTTGAGCCATGGGTTGTATAGTTTGAAATCATGGTGTATAATGCAGGTTTGCTCTTTTTTCTCATCATTTCTTTGGCTATTTTCAGTCTTTTGTGGCTCCATACAAATTGTTGATTTATTTTTCATTTCTGTGGAAAAGGCCATTGGAATTTTTATAGAAATTGCATTCTCCTTGTAGATTATTTGAGATATAATGGGCATTTTAAAACATTAATACTTCTGATCCATGAGCATGAACTAGCTTCTTAGTTATTTTTGTGGTTCCTCAGTTTCTTTCATCAATGTCTTACAGTCTTCAGTGTATAGATCTTTCACCTCCTTGGTTAAATTTATTCTTAAATGCTTTATTCATTTTGATGTTATTATAAATAGATCTCTTTTCTTAGCTGGAAATTACCAAGCAACACTTTCACCTCCATTCCACAACTTTTCCATTAGCTGAGAAATGTGTTTATTGTTAGGAGTCCAGCTAAAAATCAATATTGAAGAATGGATATATGTAAATAGTGATCTCTATACTTGTAGCATAGAGAATTATCAGAAGAATTTCAAACTTACATTATCTCTCAAGAAAAAAATTATTAACCTCTTGATTCCCTTAGGCATTGTGAAGCCTGTTAATAGTTTCTCAAGACTAATTTTGACAAAGTTCATATAATTTATACTCTTACTCAAATTAATCAATTCTTTTTCACTTCAGACATATCTCTAGCTTCCTAAAATCTCATGCTGTCGTGAATGAGAATATGTGTACAATTGCAGCTTCCAATTTTGTGGTTAATTTAGCAAGCTTTGTTCTCATATGTGTCATCCAGTAGTGCTATCTTCTTATTAGTGGTATTAAGGGTATTTAATACTTAATATTAAAGGGTATTTAAACATTAATAATTTAATTAATGGGTTACAGAAACCTCCCAGGAGAACCACAGAAGTTACCAGATATACATCGGTGCTAAATATATCATTCACGCCCATTTGTGTTCTCAGCACATTTCTATGTCAGTAGTCCAAGATACAAAATTATGGATAGTTTGTCTATAGTTTGCCCAAGTCCCACAAATAATAAGCATCCGGGAGCCCAGGTTGAACAATTTTAATTATTTGTTACTAATATTACAAGACAAAAATGGAATGCAAGTTTTAACTACTCATACATAAGGAAAATGCAATATATGTATTTTTAAGTTCTGTTCAAAAACTCTGATGGGAGAAATAGACAGGTCAAACAGTAAGAGCATATTTCTGCCTCTTATAGTTACCAGCAGTTTCATTACTCCCCCTTTGTCAGTCTACCTCAAAAATATCTTCCCTTCTTTGAGCCTCAGACAGATTAAATATCATGTTCAAAGTTCCATACCTGATAAAAACGAAGGTTGGAATTGCAAATTCATATCCTGTTATTTTGAAAACATTTTCTTCACTCTGAAGAGATCTGAATGCTGTCACTTTTTTTTTCCATTTTCTTTAGTATGTAGAATTTCAGAGTATTGTAACTCATATCAGGTTAACTTTAGTTTATAATAATTAAATTCTATCTTATATTTGAATAAGTAGATGCCAAAGTATTGGGTTCAAAGTTGTTTCTTTTTCAAATATGTTGTTGCTTGCTCATTTTTTAATACAGTTTTACAGCATACTTTAAAATGGAGAATATCTAAATAATTAAAAACTGGAATGGATGTGATATGACATGCATGTGTCCCCATCTATAACTGTTCTCAATTCCAAAAAAGAGAAGATTAAGGACACTGAATTATTCTGTCTAGCTGACTGTGTCTCCCTGAGTGACTCATAATTTTCTGTATTATTGCAGTTGCAGTGTTAGCAAGGAGGAATTAATAGACTTTAATCCCCCTTAATTTAGTCCTAGTTTTCTTCTTATTCTTGTGGCTTAACTTAATTTTCAGTCTTCAGTGCTCTCCTTTGCCTTTGGCTAAATTAAACGAGAAATACACGCACAGAGCCTATGAATCTTTCTAGAGACTTTTAAGTCTTTTAATGTAGTTTATTTTAAATGTATTTTGACATGATGATAGTTTTTTTTTTCCTTGTCTTTCCCTTCAGTTGTATTTACTTTTATGCTAATCTGCTGAAGTGCAATTTGATCATATTTTCTGACATAAAATTGAAGGAAAAAGAGCTGTGAGTCATATCAGACCTTTTAGTAATCTTTACAGTTCTAAAACCATTCAAACAAATCAGTTGGTAAAATTTTTCTTCAATGGGATGTTTCTTGTCTTTAGAGAACATTTAAAATAAAAAATGTCAATTTTTATCAAACGCTCTCAATAGTTGTTTTTCTCTCATAAATAACTTTTACTTTATTGCATGTTAAGAGGTTTTTTTTTTGTTTGTTTTGTTTTTTCCCCATAGGAATTTTGGTGGTATTCTCTAGCACACTAAATCCCTGACTTCATTTACAAGTGTAATCACTTAGACTTATATTCTATAATTGGTCCAAGACCCACAAATAATAACTAGCAAATAAGTAGCTAAAGCCCAGAAAGCCCAATTCCCATTTACAGATATTCTCTATATTATTTGACCTCCTTGTACAAATTACCACATCAAGATATGCTAAGTTTGATAAATATATAGTAGCTTCCCAACCTAAATATTAGATGTACCTGGAAAGTATTTATGCAATTCAGATCTTGCCCACTCTCTCCACTTTCCACCACTATGATCTTGATGTTAAATACTGTCTTTAAATTTCTGACAATGAGACTTAAAAATTAGTAACTTTACAAACCTCTTTATGTGATTTCAAGGCAGCTGAAACTGCCCTAAATAACCATCTTCACCACAGATGCATCAGGAAGACGAATCGTCCTGTAGTACATGCTTTATGCTACCCATCCTTCCAAGCCTACATTCTGAGGCCAGTGATCCTGTTTATAAATGCCCTCTCTCCACAGGCCGGATGTGGGAGCATGTATGTACACTGTGTGACTTGATTAAGCCAACAGGAGAGTTTCTATAACAAACAATTCTGTTCAGCTACATGTTACTGATTTCCCAGAAAACCCCAAATCCAGATTTTTATATTTTAAAAATCCTGTTTTAAATATTGATCAGAATTTTAATTGAATGAATAAAAGGCATGGATGACCAACCATATGTATTTATGAATGAATCTACAGTGCCATGGGCTTCAGCTTACAATTATTATGCTCTTGATCTGAGAGATTGGATCATCTTTTTTTTTCTCATGTTTAAACCTGAACCATATTCTCAGTTGCTCTAAAACTGACTTAAAGAAGTAGTCCCAGAACACGCTTTAGGTTGCCAGAGTTCTGGGTTCTAATTGGTTAGAGTTCTGAAGTGGAGGGACCTATTTAATTTATACTTAACTATTATAGTGTTTCGCTTATGCCAGAACTGAAATTTGTAGTTTGGCATACATTTATAGGGCTTCCCAGGTAGCACAAGTAGAAAAGAACTCACCTGCCAATGCAGGAGACGTAGGAGATGCAAGTTCTGCCCCTGGGTCAGGAATGTCCCCTGGAGGAGAGCATGGCAACCCATTCTAATATATACTTGCCTGGAGAATCCCATTGACAGATGAGCCTGGCAGTCATGAAGTCGAACACAACTGAAACAACTTAGTACACATATATTTGTAAGACCAAATGATCCCTATGTAAAAGATTTGTTACCAGCCTCAGAATATGGCATAATTAATCCATGCTAGTGTTTTTGAATTTATTTTTTTCCTGGAATAAGATGTAGCAGTTTGGTTGAACACATGTCTTAGAGATGTTTTTCCTTTCAAACAGATAAGAAAATTTGATGTTGGTTTAGTAACAGCACAGACACTCAAAAGTTCAGCTTTTTAAAGTTTTTTTGTGAAATGGAAACAGCAAATCATCATTCCAACAAATGGGCATCTCCTCTCTCTGTCAAGTATGAGTAGCTGATAGATGGATGAATGACAGGTCAATACAGAGAGGAGAACCAGTCTCTTTTCTAGATGTGTCAGAAGTTGACACCTACCTCTGCTATTTGACAGATGTCAGAAGCATGGACATTTTAAATGTAGCTAGGACCCCAAGCTCATTGATAGTATTATTTATGGATGGCATCACTGACTCAATGGAGATGAGTTTGAGCAAGCTCTGGGAGATGGTGAAGGACAGGGAGGTCTGGTGTGCTGCAGTCCATGGGGTCATAAAGAGTCAGGCACTACTGAGCCACTGAACAACAACAACAAGTTTCTGGATTAAGCATCATGTATATTTTCAGAGATACTATTTATTTATCCAAATTAAGTTTTTGAATAAATTACTCTCCAACTTGGGCTTGCCAGGTGGCTCAGTGGTAAAGAATCCTCCTGTCCATGCAGGAGATGCAGCAGACTTGGATTTGACCCATGGATTGGGAAGATTCCCTGGAGCAGGAAATGGTAACCCACTCCAGTATTCTTGCCTGGAAAATCCAATAGACAGAGGAGCCTGGTGGGCCACAGTCCATGGAGTCACAAAGAGTTAGATATGACTGAGCGACTGAGTATGCACACACTCTCCAACTTAGATACACGTTGCTATTGCTATTGCTAAGTCACTTCAGTCGTGTCTGACTCTGTGTGACCCCATAGACGGCAACCCACCAGGCTTCCCCGTCCCTGGGATTCTCCAGGCAAGAGCACTGGAGTGGGTTGCCCTTTCCTTCTCCAATGCATGAAAGTGAAAAGTGAAAGTGAAGTCGCTCAGTCGTGTCCAACCCTCAGCGACCCCATGGACTGCAGCCTTCCAGGCTCCTCCGTCCATGGGATTTTCCAGGCAAGATTACTGGAGTGGGGTGCCATTGCCTTCTCCAAGATACATGTTACTCTCTATTTTAATGAAGACAAACACAGACATGTGGCAGCAGATGCCAAACACCAATACAAATAGCTTAGTCTGTCCTGGTCTTCAGAATACTTTCAAACATGGATGATAAAAGCCAGATAGCTTTTTCCACATTATTCAGAAAAAAAGCAAAAGGTGGTTTTGAATGAGCCTAAATATATGAATTTAATTTTTTTCTACTTGTCTGTGTTTTCCCAACAACTGGAATATAAATTTCTTAAATGCTTTTACTTATGATGGAATCTTCTAAAGAATCCCTTGCCTATAACAAAAGGTTAACAAATGTTGATAATTGTGAGCTAATCAGTTCTTAGACATAACAGAATAAATGTCTGACTTAAAGCCAACATAAGCTCTAAGGCAGTATGCTTTTCTATTCATTTCAAAAGCAAAAGCCTGTGTAACAAATGAATGCAAGTTCTGTTTAGAGCAGCATGCTCTAATGCAGCAAATCTAGAAAGACACTATCCTTACTAAGTTAATTAGTAAATAAGATAAAGCACATTATATCATAAAATCATGGCAGCATGTAGGCCCTCTACTGAAAATGATTATTATGTATTCTAAGCTAGCAAGAATCCATTTGTAATTAAACCATGGGTTTTATGCCATGTGTCTTTTCTGAAATGGACAATGAATTTTACTTAACATATTTATGAATTTTCAAGTGGCTACATTCTCAAAGACAAGGTCTGGAAGATGAATACCACTGGCAAAGATGGTCAAGATTTAGAAGATAAAATGAAAGCTGCAGGGGATAAAGAGATCAGAAGTAGGTAGGATAAGTGGCTTATTGTTGAATAATGGAAGAAAAGAACTTTTTAAAAGTGCATTACATTAAAGTCACCATGGTGATTATTTAAAAGAGGTCAGAGTTGAGAATAAAGCATCACTTTATACAGTTACTGTGTAAGCCATAAAAAATCTCTCTTTTCCAAGTGCTCCTATATAGTAATATCTAGTATTAATACATGAAAACTTTCAACTTTACAGTCCTCACAATATCCTAAGGTCCCATTACACTGTTGACAGCTTCAATTATCAGAAAATTCTTACTATAATGAGCCAAAATTTACTTCCTTAAAATTACTATCTATTGACCTTTGTTATGCGTTTTATAGCCATGCAGGCACCTTTTTCCTCCTGTCCACGGCAGTGCCTTAAATATTGGAAGCTTAATACCATGTCCACTAGTAGCTGCTCTCCTTTAAATCATAGGCCAGTTTTCTTCAAGTCTGTCTCAGATAGTTCTGGCTTTTCAGTCACCCTGTTTGAGACTCTTAACATGACTCACTTAATCATCAACTCTTTTAAAATATACCATATGGAACTGGTCACCAATGCTCAAGTTTCCTCTGAAGAGTACCAAGCAGCAGGACTATGGAGGACATTTATTAGTGCCCTCTCAGTAGTTATCCCCCCTGTCCCTACTAACAATACCATAAATTCCCATTGGGAAAGTCTCTTCTCCTATTTAGATTTTACTGAAGTGAAGTTGCCCACATACCCTAATTTAGCCAGTTGGTCTATCCAATGTTAAGAGTACATAGTCATGATGGTGGTTTAGTCACTAAATCATGTCCAACTCTTACAACTCCATTGACGGTAGCCTTCCAGGCTTCTCTGTCCATGGGACTTCCCAGGCAAGAATACTGGAGTGGGTTGTCATTTCCTTCTCCAGGGGATCTTCCTGACCCAGAGGTCAAACCGACATTTCCTGGATTGTAGATGGTCTCCTGCATTGCACATGTATGCTTTACTGCTGAGCCACCAGGGAAGCCCATTAAGGGTCCATAGTCCTATATAAATCAATTGACTTGAGACAAGTTTGCCAGGACTTCTGGGAAAGAAAAACCTCCTTATCTCAAAAGACCACCAAGAATTAATTCTTAATAACTAGATGTAAAAGAGAAATGTTATAACCCAGGAGTTACTAGAAACCATCTTGCAACTCCTCAAAAACTCATGTAAGGCAACAAAGTGAAGAAGTAAAGAGCTGTGCTGGCTTTTTTATTTCTGTGTACACACCACACTGTTTCCAGTGCACATGCACATATATACAAGGCTGTAATGATGCTTTCTCATGTATGTTAATTATTTCTCAACAAACTAGGAAAATAAATAAATAAGCAGTTACTAACCAAACATGAATAAATTGACAAAGGATAACTGGAAATATCTTCTTTCCCAGATGCTGAGAGTCAGACTAATGAAGCCAATTAAGAAAACTGAATATAAAATAGATGCCCTAATACTTAGTGGGAGCAGGATTCATGAATACTTAGAGCCCCAAAAGTAGAGGGAAGGATTAGTACAATTAGGTAAATGTTTGCTGAGTCCAACCAGGGATACACATATTCCTGCAGATAAAGTGCAATGTGTTAGTACCAGAACAAAAATGTATACAAGATACTGACAGGAGGTAGGTACTGACATGAACTCAGGAGGAAGGAGATGATTTCATTCATTCATCCATTTATTTAATGGATATTTATTGAGCACCTCTTTGGTGCTAGGTATTCTTCCAGGGACTGTTTATAGAACAGTGAAAAAGCAGTCAAAAATTCATGCCCTTTTAAGCTGACATTCTAGTAAGGAGATGTAGAAAATACATAATGTGACAAATGGTTAAAAAAAAAGTGCTGTGCAGAATAAAAAATTAGAGTAAGGAAATAAGAAAGTAGACAAAACAAGATGGTAAGTAAAGGTTCCCTAATAAGGTGACAGTTAAGCAGAATCTGACCCCTGAGATGACATTTGACTTGGTTCTGAAAGAAGGTAGGAAGTCACCAGAACGAAGTTGGGGAAAGAATGTCCAGGTATAGAAAACAAAGACTTAAAAACCTCAGAGACCCAGAAGAGTTTGGGGAAATAAGTTGCTTTTTACCACCTAACATCCATTTCCTCTTCTTATAATGGTACCTTGCAATTTCTTAAGAAAACTACTTCTCATTTTTCATCTGTATGTTTCGGATCTGGAGTAAAACATGTATCCCAGATCTGAAAAACTAAAGCATCATATCACTTAAATTGATGAGTAAATAATTCAGAATTGTCCAATATGTCCAATCTTTTCTTCTTTGATATGTTTACCAAAAACAGATAGTCTCCTTTCTGCACTGGGATTTCCAATGGTTACAATAATATGAGCCTAGAAGAAGCCATCATGCAGAGCCAGAGTATGAAAATAACTCAGCACAAAACAGAGCCAAAAGATAATGAAAAACTGAAGGTTAACCTTCACTTCTGAACTGCTCGATAAAGCTAGGTAAATACTTGGCTGAAGCTAACCTTAGCCAGGTATTTTTAAGTTTTGTGAATCAATACATTTCTATTTGGCATGGAACTTGGTACTCTATCATTTGCTAGTCACAGAGTCTTCATGTAAAGAATAGATCAAGGAAAGGACTGTCAGATGTTATTTTAGAAATTATGATAGTACTTAGGCAACTGTCCCACAAAGATTCCTATCAAACTATATTACAAAGCTACAGTAATCAAAATATTATGATATTGGTATAAAGACATAGATAAATTGAACAAAATAGAGTCCAGAAATAAACCCAAGCTTATATGATCAATTAATTTACAACATAGAAGCCTAGGATATACTAAATAAAGGATAGTTTCCTCAATTAATGATGCTGGGAAAACTGGATAACCATATGCAAAAGAATGAAACTGAATGTCTACCTTATGCCATACATAGAAATCAACTAAAAATGGATTAAAGATTTGAACCCAAGCCCTCAAACCATAAAAATCCTACGAGAAAACATATGGGGTAAGATCCTTGAGATTAGTCTTGGCAATGATTTACTGGATTTGACAAAAACAGCAAAGACAACAAAAGCAAAAATAAATAAGTGAGACTACATCAAACTAAAAAGCTTCAGTACAGCAAAGGAACCACCAACAAAGTGAAAAGGCAACCTACATTAAGATAAAATATTTGCAAATCATATATCTGACAAAGAGTTACTATCCGAATACATAAATTCAGTAGCAAAAAGCAAAGTAATTGAAAAACAGCAGAAGAACTCAATAGTCATTTTTCAAAAAAAGGACATCAAAATGGCCAAAAGTTATGTTAAAAGATGCTTAACATCCCTAATCATCGGGGAAATGAAAATCAAAATGATAATGAGATATTACCTCACACCTATTAGAACAGCTGTCGTCAAAAAGACAAGAGACAAGTATTGGCAAGGCTGTGGAGAAAAGAGAAGCCTGATCAAAATGTAAATTGATAGCCCTATGGAAAACAGTATGGAGGTTTCTCAAAAAATTAAAAAGTGAACTCAGTTCAGTTCAGTCACTCAGTCATGTCCGACTCTTTGTGACCCCATGAACCGCAGCATGCCAGGCCTCCCTGTTCATCACCAACTGCTGGAGTCTACCCAAACCCATGTCCATCGAGTCAGTGATGCCATCCAACCATCTCATCCTCTGTTGTCCCCTTCTCCTGCCCTCAATCTTTCCCAGCATCAGGGTCTTAGGGAAGCCCAAATATTTGGATAATAATCTATAACTGAGCATGATTTTTTTAATGAAAGCCACAGATTGCTCAGTCTCTTTCTACCTTACCCAGTCTTGTTTCAAGAATAATTCTGGTCTGCGCTTTACCTTTTGTTGGTATCCCCAGACAACTAACTCACAGAACAAACAAAACATCTGGTATTATATTGAAATGATGCAGTTCAGTTCAGTTCAGTCACTCAGTCGTGTTCGACTCTTTGCGACCCCATGAATCGCAGCATGCCAGGCCTCCCTGTCCATCACCATCTCCCGGAGTTCACTCAAACTCACGTGAACTACCATATGATATAACAATTTCACCTGTGGGTATATCAAGAGATATACACCCCCATGTTTGTTGCAGCGTTATTCACAATGGCCAAGATATGTAAACAACCTGAGTGCCCATCAATCGATGAATAAAGAAGTTGTGAGAGGGATATATATATATACATATATATATATATACATATACATACACACACACACACACACAGAATGGAACATTATCTAGCCATGAAAAAAAATATCCTGCCATTTGTGAGTCTTGACAAGATTCTGCCAAGTGAAATAAGCCAAACTGAGATAAATACTACATGGTATCATTTATATTTTGAAGCTAAAGAAATTTTTTTAAGAAGTCAAACTCATAGAAATACAGAGTAGGAAAATGTTTGTCAGGACCTTGGAGGTGGGGAAATAGGGAAAGGAAAGGGAGAAATGAAAAGAAAAAAGACTTATAGGAAAACTTAATTCTTACATTTGAAGGATGTGAAGTTGTACAAAGTGGGGGAGGCAGTTTCAGAATATAGAGTAAAATTTTGCAAGGTGTTTTGAATGCCTACACACAGAACCCTGGAGAGGGCACCTTCTCTGGATTACTAACTCATAAAAATGTGCACATGTGTTAAGCACAGTAGGTACTGAGGTGAGCAGCACTCTCTGGGTACAAAAATAGATTTAACATTTATATATTATTAAAGAGAAGCACAGCTAGACAGTAGCTAACGCAGTAAAAACAGATTAGGAGGAAAGAGACCTCAGTATAGAACTGGGCTCAATTCCAAACACAATAAGAGCATGTGGGGATTTATAGCCAAGAAACAGACTGAGGGATCAGGGGATGAAAAACTACTAAAAGGAGATATCAAGGGTAGGAGAAACTCTTGCTAAACTGACCTAATAGGATTGGATTCTTGCTGAAGGCAGGCCAGAGTGATTAAATACCAAGGGTGGTGAGATTCTCTTTAAACTGACTTGGCAGGATTCTTGCTACAACTAGGCTATGCAGGGAAGTCCAGTAGGGAGGGTTGGGGTATACATAAGGTCTGGTCTCCTTCAAAAAAGAGCTCCAAGAAGCCTGAATGAAGTTGTCCAGGGAGACTGTCTTTGTCAGTATGACCACAAATTTCAGTGTACTTACAGTCATTCCTTGGTTGGTTCATGTTGCTGTGTTTAGATAACATGCGAGCAGGGGGGGTACATTTCTCACAGTAAAAATGACAGTGTGCTTTAGAGTCTTGAAAAAATGTTTGTTTTGGACTCACTAAACCCATATCTTCCCTGTTTTCTTATAGACTTATCTTCTCTGAACTCTACTTACATAAAATTATAAACACATTAAAGTGAACTTATTAGTCACTCAGTCATGTCTGCCTCTTTACAACCCCATGAACTATAGCCCGTGAGACTCCTCTGTCCATGGAATTCTCCAGGCAAGAATACTTTATATTTTGCCATTCCCTTCTCCAGGGGATCAACCTGGAGATCCCCAACCTAGGGATCAAACTCAGGTTCCCTACAATGCAAGCAGATTGTTTACCATCTGAACCATCATGGCACCATATCCTACACATCTGCCAGTCTACCTAAATGGTTCTCAGTGGTATTCCAACTTAGAGTGTGATCTTCTAAAGTGCACTTACATCAGAATCACCTGAAAGCCTTATAGACCAACTGGATCAAAGTTTCTTGTAATGATGCTCAAGAATATGCATCTTAAAAAGAATTCAAGCCTATTCTCATGCACACTAAAGAACTGCTCAACTGTGGAGTAAATATTGGTTAGATTTTAGATAAGACAAGAAGACTAAATTTTATTGGTGCTTACTGTTTTTTATATGCTTTACACACCAGTCTCATTTAATTATCAGAACAATGAAATACTTACTTTCGCCATTTTAAAGATGTTGAAATTAAATCAGAGAAAACTAAACTATGCATTCAAATCCACACATCTGGGAAGTGCCCAAGCTGATACGGAATCTAAAAAACTAATACCCTTGACTTGTCCTGACTTCGGCAGACTGTCTTCTCCCTGCATCCCCAACCCCGCTCTTATTTCTTGGATTATTCCAGGAGAATCTTTCACACACAAAAGCATTTTTTAAAATGTTGACAATACTGATTTGAGTTGGAAACACCATAATACATAATGCTGGATTGATCTCAGACCTCAGGAAAATGTCAGATGCTTCCCAGATTATCATTTCTTCATGAAAAGTAGTCAGTATTATACATATTGAGCCTATACGTATCTCTCTCCCTGAGATTTAAGATCAGCTGACCACTCCCACCCTTGTCTTATAATTCTGACAGGTGGATTAAAAGACATTAAGGTAAAGACATCTAATTTTGTTAACCTCCAATTTTATTCACATCCTTTTACCACTTGAGGAAAGTATTATGCCTTGACTGTTTTAATGTGTTGAAAAAAGTAACTGTTCTAATGATAATTAGTGTCTTATTTTGAATCTAACTTTTCTGGCACTGAATAAAGACAAATGATTCCTGAAAAACCTCACCATCTGGATGGCCTGAGACATGACAGTGCAGTGAATGAGCTACATGTGCATATCTACAAAGAGAGATGTGCAAAGGGGTGACCTCTGTCTGGGGAAGTGGATGGTGAACACTTCACAGAAAAGATACTTATGCTAAAATATCAGAGAGAAGAGAAACAAGGGCCATTCCAAGAAGGAGAACAGATTATTTAGACAGACCCTACACTTTGATAGTTGCTGCTGCTGCTAAGTCACTTCAGTCATGTCCAACTCTGTGCGACCCCAGAAACGGCAGCCTACCAGGCTTCCCCGTCCCTGGGATTCTCCAGGCAAGAACACTGGAGTGGGTTGCCATTTCCTTCTCCAGTGCATAAAAATGAAAAGTGAAGTGAAGTCACTCAGTCGTGTCTGACTCCCAGCGACCCCATGGACTGCAGCCTACCAGGCTCCTCCGTCCACGGGATTTGCCAGGCAAGAGTATTGGAGTGGGCTGCCAGATAGTGCTTGCCCCTTATTTATCTGCCTCACATCTTTTCCATCTTCTTCACTCAACCCATCAGGGACCCAGATAAGGGATTTCACCTAATGTCTTTTTAGGGCCCCAAACCCAAACTGATCATTTCCACTTGGTTTGTTGAACCAGTATCATGAATTATTCAGATTTTAAAGAAGCTATTCCCATTGCAAGCACTTTAATTCACATAACTCCTATCATATACTTTAATTTCACTGAAATACTTTGAATTAGAATCTGAAAAGATTTCTTATGGAATAATAAAAAATACAAGATAAACATTTGGAAATTTCTTCCTAGTAATATTCTAAGAAAAATTGTAAAGTGTTATTGAGTCTAAAAACAGTAGCCTGAATGCATATGATCTCTTGAGAGTTTCTTAATACATAAAGGAAGCTATAGACTTTACATGAAACTGTCTTCATTAAAGGTAGCATTAAATATGTACTCAAACATTTTGAGGTTTTATTTGGTCAGTCTCAAACATTGGATTAGCATGCTTGGTTTACTCTGGGCATTTATCTGTTTACTCTGAATCACCACGTTTCCATTTGGTATAAATACTCCTAGTCTTTCACCTGCAACTGTAATTGCCTCCTCTTTTTAAGACAGTATTTTCTGAAATAAATACTGGTGTCTTATTTAAATTAGAAAAATTTCTCAGTTTTAGCATTTCTACATGTTGATTTGTAACTGTACCTCAAAGCAACTGTTTCCATGACTTATAAATACTTAGACTATTATTTCATACAACTATGGAAAATTATTTCAAGAGACACCACAAAAAGGGAAAATATATTCTCAAAAGAAGATAATTCATCAAGATGTTCCATTTGTTCTTATTTTGGAGAGAATATTGTTATAACATATTGCAGATTCAGAAACACTAAATTTCAGCCTTGAAAAAGCATGTTCATGTATAAAATATGTCAGGATTCACATTATATTTCTCCCATAGCACATATTTCAATATAACTTTAATGATACAAAGTAAGGAAAGAACTAGGCATTTAGAACCCATCATCAGGAAAGCTAGGAGTCAATGAAATATTCTTAAACAGCTTGAAATCTGATCTGCACAGATATCATGAGACAGAATGCAACAGTACTGATGTATACATCTTAACTCACACACATTTGCTTAAGTTTTCTCCTCCTTCTAACAGATGTCAGGCATCCATATAGAGAATTCATGCAAAGTACTGTCCTCACTGTTTCTCAACATGCTAGACATTGAATTGACACCTCACTCCATTTCACTACTTCATTCCTTACTCACACTTTTGCACGTGTCTTAAAAACCAGGGTGGCTATGCATGTTCAACAACAGCACTCCAGTCCTTTATCCCTAAGTTCTCATCCTTTGGTGTGCCAGCACCCTTGTGTTCACTCTGGCCCCATAGAGATCTCACATCCCTTGACTCCACATTTGTTTCCAAATCAATGAGCCTGTTCCTGACTCTACTTACTTACTGGTATATCATTTCAACACCTTCAGCCTGCTCACTCATTTGTCCTTCTGATGCAAAAGCCCTGAAAATCTTAGGCTTTTTTCAACTTACAAAGCCTCACTTTAGATTGGTATTTCCAGAAAATAATAGGGTCGTAATTTACAGATTGCCTGTTTCAGATGCTTTACAGCTTCCTTTCATATCAAACACTGTTCTTCACTTAGTCTAAACATCTGAATCAGTTAACATGCGTTGGTGGCAACAGGAGTCATACACAGGCCAGTTGGAACAGACACCATATGAAAAACGCCAGCCATTAAAACCAACAGATACTGGCTCTTGATGCAAGCAACAAGATACAACTCCAAAAAGGGAAGAGGAGGAGGGGGAAAAAAGGGGAAAAGGTGGTTCCTCTTATGTATTCACTGTGAGCCAATCACTGCGGCCAGCAAGATGGATTCGTATGACTGGCCCTCCTCCCAGGAAACCAGGCAGATGGAGGGATTGGCAGGAGAGAACAAGGGTTTTATTGTTGTTCAGTTACTCGGTTGTGTCCGACTCTTTGTGACCCCATGGATTGCAGCACACCAGGCTTCCCTGTCCTTCACCATCTCCCAGAGTTTGCTCAAATTTATGTCCATTGAGTTGGCGATGCCACCCAACCATCCTGTCCTCTGTCGTCCCCTTCTCCTCCTGCCTTACGAGCAGACAAAGCCACTACGGCTTTCTTGGCTCTCACTGAAAATTTCTTCTGTTGATGATTTAAGGAGCCCAGTCCTTAACATTAGAAAGAGAGATGGTGTCTTTGTTTCAGTCACAGAGTTCAAGAAATTTCTTGACATTCTCTTTCCATTTCTCCTGGTTTTTCCTCTAGCTCTCTGATCTTCCTACACAGCTTGGGATGGAATTATTGGTATTTTTCAATGATTGTCCTTATGCCTTTTTAAGTTATTATTTCTGAAAACCTCCCAGTACAATTTCATTGACACCCTTGGCTTCTGTTTCCATCCATACATTGATTCCTCAAACTGTAGTGCAGACTGACAGCTACCTACCTGACAGTTTCCTTTGAGGTAATATGGGGAAATTTCCCACAGACAATTCAGATATAATATTTCCAAATAAAATCCATCATCCATTTCCTTTTCCATGTCATTCTGGCCTCCTGCACATCCTCACCACCTGAGAATGGTGAGGATTTCATCCAGTTCTGCCTGGAATCCTCCTAGACTCACTCCCTCTCCCAAACGTCCTTCTGTAATCCACCAGCAAATCAAGACAATTCTCACTGCTACTGCCCCAGTAAAACATTCATCATTTGTCCTTGACGTAACCCCCTGCCACCCGCCTCAGTCACCTCCAGTATATTGATAGATTTCAAAATGCTACTAGAATAATCTGCAATGCTAATTTGGTCATTGTCCCTCTAAAGGCCTCTAAAGGCCTATAAAGTCCTTTCCCTGCCAGGCAAGAGCCTCCCCAAGTCTGTTGTCTTCCTCTCTACCTAGCCTCATCTTGCCAACCCTGTAGCCAAAGATACACTACCTGTACATAACAATTCTGTGAGCAGAACGTGGCAGGCTGTGTGGTGTCCTATAGACAGTCAAACTATGCTAGTGGTGCCTTGTCCTGTAGAATCCATGAGTATAATAAAATGTGTATAGTTTTACACTCTTGACGTTGGGTTATGTATTACACAGCAATATATAACTGGAATAGGTACTTTTCTGATTCATGATTTTTCCTGTGATTAAAATCTCCAGCATTAGTTGGAGAATAGATTCTACTTTTTTATTGAATCTTACATTTTCTTCTTGTGGGTTTATTACATAAAGTCTTAGAAAATACATGAAATGTGAAAACAAATCTGGGTTCAAAAAATATTTATGTCCCTTATTTACTTGTTCAGTTCAGTTCAGTCGCTCAGTCGTGTCCGACTCTTTGCGACCCCATGAACTGAAGCACACCACGCCTCCCTGTCCATCACCAACTCCTGGAGTTCACTCAAACTCACGTCCATCGAGTCGGTGATGCCATCCAGCCATCTCATCCTCTGTCGTCCCCTTCTCCTCCTGCCCCCAATCCCTCCCAGCATCAGAGTCTTTTCCAATTAATTAACTCTTTGCATGAGGTGGCCAAAGTACTGGAGTTTCAGCTTTAGCATCATTCCTTCCAAAGAACACTCAGGACTGACTCCTTCAGAATGGACTGACTGGATCTCCTTGCAGTCCAAGGGACTCTCAAGAGTCTTCTCCAACACCACAGTTCAAAAGCATCAATTCTTCGGCGCTCAGCTTTCTTCACAGTCCAATTCTCACATCCATACATGACCACTGGAAAAACCATAGCCTTGACTAGACGGACCTTTGTGACCTTAAGCAATTTCCTTTTGTGAACTATTGGTTATACTCACTTTATAAATAGCTGTAGGGCTTAATTTAGTGAATAGTTTCTAGCATCTCAGATGGAGTCAGAAATTATAAACCAGCAACTATGAACTCCTCATGGTGATAAGCAGTAAACCTCTAAAGAGAATTAAGTAGGAGAATAAAATATGAAGGATAAATATTTGAAGATCATACCATTGTATATTTGGAAAATGCAAAAGAATTAAGTGAAAAAATTATTTAAAACAGTAAGAAAGTGTATGTGGGGAAAAAAAAAGAAAGTGTATGTAGTAGCTAGCTATAAAATTAATGTATAAAGGTCAATAGCTGTTTTATATTCCAAGAACACTAACTTGAAAATAAAATTTAAAAAAAAAAGACCTCAATGAAAACTAAACATAAAATACTCAAGAATATGGCTAACAAGGTATATGATTATTTTAAAAAAACAATATAATTCTGCTAAAGTATATCAAATAAAACTTTAATCTCATGTTCAGTAATGCATAATTGCTTCAGTGAATATTAGTCTCCTTCCTTAAGACTTCAGGGATTACATGGTGCATGGAGAAGCACTGTAGCCCCTCTGCACAGCTACCTTGTCTTTTCTCCCAAAGCAAGTAGGGCAGATATCAGCAACTGAGAGGTTGGAAAGTACCAGGTTTATCAGTAGGAGAACTTCAATGAATGAAAATATAATGTGGAAGCCAGTTAAAAGACCAGTGTAAGACATCCTTTAACTAAAGATTTCCTGGGATCTCAAAGAAATTTTAGAGGTCAGCCACCTCAAATTGACTTGAGCCAAGGATCAAAAAAAAAAAATGTATAAAGTTCCAGTTTTTAACAAGTTACCCATATTGAAGGAGAGATGAGTAGTTTACTTTTCTGAAAATATGAAATTCAGAAGCTAGACAACCCAACCAAATAAAAAAGTGTGATGTTCTTTAGATTTACAGAAGAAAAGTAGGCACCTGTTTAGGGAGAGTTGGGTTCATTTTTAATTGTTTTCAAAGGTTTATATTTGGTTTAATGATATGGTCCTGATATTATTATGGTAATAAGATGTATTTGCTAAGTATGCTGTACAAGATAATTATTGGTTATTTTGTATCTAAATTCTTAGAGAAAAATGTTTAATCATATGCTAACTTGATCATAATTATGCACATTTTAGGGAGAGTTGTAATAATATGGATTTGGATACATCAAGTTTTATGTTAGAAGGAAAATGATCGTGTTCCTACAAGGTGCCCGGACATTTGTCCTATTTATGAGTCAATCACATTTTTACATTTTGGTGGAAACTTGGTTCTGTCCAGAGTTTTGTGACAGAGCCCTGATATTCCTCTTCCAATAATGTGTTATCTCTTTCTTTCCCTAAGCCCTGATATTTGACTAGACTCATGGCCAATAGCAAAAACAATTTCCAGCATCCTTTGAGTATGGTCATATGAGTAATTTCTAGCTAAAGCCAATAAATAAACATATTTTATTTAACTTTTGAGAAAAAGGTTTGCCTTTCTTTTTTTCTTTGCTCATTCGTGCTAACTGGAAATTATTTTTCATACACATAACAGAGAAATAAACTTATTTTTTAAGATGTTCTTTTGAATATTTACTGTTACTTGAGCTAACTTAGTTCCACCTAAAGCAAAATTAAAGAGTTAGATGAAAAAAGTAATAATAAAGCTACCTTCTTGCTAGTAAGAGAAATTACATTGAAGCAAATAATTTTTAAATATTGTTTAAAAAGTATTGGGGGGTGGAATCCTATAATTCTCCTTTTTTAACTACTTAAATTTATTAGTCACTGCTTATATGACTCAGTTAATAATTATAATAACATGATATAAATCTCATTTTGCATAACTACTGCAGTGCAAGTTTGCTGTATTATTTAAGAATTTCATTTCTACATAGAGAATAGAAAAAACAAATAGGATAGATGAAATTTATAAGATACTCTGAGCACAATTAATAAATAACGTGATACCTATAAAGACAGGAAAAATTCATAAGGTGAGTTAGGTATGTACATATGGATAAAAAAGTTAATGTAAGAAACATGTAAGACATGAAATGTCAGTGTTAAATAGAAAGGGCAGAAAAAAAGCAAGAGATGCTTAATATTCATGATTGGTGAAGAAAAGTCTTAAAAGAGTTATTTGGATTGCTCCTCCAGTTGCTCCTCATTTGCTACCGTTAAACATGATAGCTTAGTTGTATTGACTTTTTATTTTACTTTTCAGAGAGAAAGCAGTAAATGCTTCAGATACAGTTGAGAATAGACCTCCTGAGATTATTGTCATGCCTTATCCAGTCAGATATCCAGAATGACCTTTGGAATTGGCTCATAACTTCTAGAAAGTCTCTCTCATCCCCTGACATTATGCCTAGGATTGTAGTTGGTTTAAATCTTGTCACTGCCCAGTAATGTATCAGGCAGTGTGTGCCAGTTCTGTTTGCTTGCTCAAAGGTCTTACTAGTGAATTCCATTACAAAAGTAGTCAAATTTTCAAATGATGCATCTGTGCTCTCACTTACCATGACTCCTTTCTACAAACTGCAGACTTTCAGAAGTTGTGTGTCTGACGAACTTACTGATTCTTGAGCTAAAGGAAGCCTTGTAGGATTAATAGGCTGCTTATAATGAATGTGGCTGTCAACATCAACAGAACTATGAAATATTATAGCTCTGAATCCACTCCTTAAGAGCAAATAGCAAAATGAATTGACTCTTCAGAAGAAAATAACAGTCACAGCCTGATATTTCATCATTTCATTGTGCCACCAACTGACGTGGCAAAGGTTCTAAAAATAAATTTATCCTTAGCTTAGTCAAAGAGATTAATATCATATACATTAATAATTTTAAAATAAAAGAGATTAATATCACATACATTAATAAATTTAAAATAAAGTTCAACTATTTTAATGATCTATGGATACAAACTTAAAAAAATTTCTGAATAGGCCCAAACACTTGCAGAGATGTAAAAATTTATTAATTTTTTTAAAACCTATGAGTGTTATTTCATTTAGAGGAAAATCTACATTTGGTTATCTCTGCTATAATTTTTTTAATTCACAAAATTCAATTGTATATAGAAAGGGCTGCTACTGCTGGTTTTTTATCAGTAGCTCTGATTTCCCTCTGTCTGGCCTTTCTGCTCACAAACTATTTTCCATCTTGCTACCAGAGAGCTTTTCTCCCCCAACTTATTGAGGTATAATTGAAAAATAAAGATTGCACATGTTTAAGATATACAACTTGATATTTTAATAAACATATACCTTCATACATACCCATCACCACCAGATGACTCTTTAAATTGACGTCATTTTGTCAGTCCTTTGCTTGCAACTCTTCAGTGATTCCTTAAAAGGTTAAAATCGAAAGTCCTTTACATACGAAGCAATCCCCTAACTATGGGGCCTTTTGTCTCTCTCCCTTCCCAAGTTCTCCTCGCTCCACTCCCAGGCACCTTTGACAGTAAACACACTGGGTCCTTACCTGGTGAGGACACCTGACCAGTGTAGCCTTTGATGGCTTCCTTCTCTAGATGCTTCTGCCCAGGACTTCCTAGACAACAGCCTCACTCTCTGTTCACACTTATAGCTTGGAGACGTCTTCCTTCCCTCTTATCCCATTCTTTCCAGCAGCCCCTGTCCAGTCTTACCAGTCACACATGCATACAGACAAATCTCTAGAATCAGATATTATCTCCTTTCTTAAGATTTGGGGAGTTTTTAAATAAAATAAATAGGTATACTAGTAATAGACACATGGGCACACACATAGTTCTGCAGTTTCCATTCCTTTGCTGCTGATGAGGATGAAGAGTTAGGCAATATTTGCTTTGTAAATTAACAAAGGCTTAAATATACACATATACATATGCAGATATATATATATGTACATGTGTATAGTTCTTCTGTGTATTATTGCCATCTTTTCTTAATATCTTCTGTTTCTGTTAGGTCCATACCTAAGTTGTTTTAGGTCGATACCTAGAAGTTAGGTCCATACCTAAGTCAAGTGGGCCTTAGGAAGCATCACTATGCACAAAGCTAGCAGAGGTGATGAAATTCTTGTTCAGCTATTTCAAGTCCTAAAAGATGATGCTGTTAAAGTGCTGCACTCGATATGCCAGCAAATTTGGAAAACTCAGCAGTGGCCACAGGACTGGAAAAGGTCAGTTTTCATTCCAATCCCAAAGAAAGGCAATGCCAAAGAATGCTCAAACTACTGCACAATTGCACTCATCTCACATGCTAGCAAAGTAATGCTCAAAATTCTCCAAGACAGGCTTCAACAGTACATGAACTAAGAACTTCCAGATGTTCAAGTGGATATTAGGAACCAGAGATCAAATTGCCAACATCAGTTGGATCATCAAAAAAGCAAAAGAGTTCCAGGAAAACACCTACTTCTGCTTTATTGACTACGCCAAAGACTTTGACTGTGCGGATCACAACAAACTGTGGGAAATTCTTCAAGATATGGGAATACCAGACCACCTGACCTTCCTCCTGAGAAATCTGTATACAGGTCAAGAAGCAACAGTTAGAACCAGACATGGAAAACAAAGTGAAATGAAAGTCACTCAGTCGTGTCTGATTCTTTGCAACTCCATGGACTGTACAGTCCATGGACTTTTCTAGGCCAGAATACTATATTGGGTAGCTATTCTCTTCTCCAGGGGATCTTCCCAACCCAGGGATCAAAGCCAGGTTCTCACATTGCAGGTAGATGTGCACCTGCACAAGGGAAGTCTAGGGACAACAGACTGGTTCCAGATTGGGAAAGGAGTATGTCAAGGCTGTATACTGTCACCCTGCTTATTTAACTTATATGCAGTATGTCGTGTAAAATCCCGGGGTGAATGAAGCACAAACTGGAATCAAGATTACCAAAAGAAATATCAACAACCTCAGATATGCAGATGACACCACTCTTAAGGCAGAAAGTGAAGAGGAACTGAGGAGCCTGTTGATGAAGGTGAAAGAGGAGAGTGAAAAAGTTGGCTTAAAACTCAACATTCAAAAAACTAAGATCATGGCATCCAGTCCCACCACTTCATGGCAAATAGACGAGGAAACAATGGAAACAGTGACAAATCTTACTTACTTGGGCTCCAAAATCACTGCTGGAGAAGGAAATGGCAACCCACTCCTGTATTCTTGCCTGGAGAATCCCATGGACTAGAGGAGCCTGGCAGGCTACAGGGTCACAAAGAGTAGGACACGACTAAGCAACTGACACAAAATCACAGCAGATGGTGACTGCAGCCCTGAAATTAAAAGACACCTACTCCTTTCATGGAAGAAAAGCTACAACCAACCTAGACAGCATATTAAAAAGCAGATACATTACTTTGCCGACAAAGGTCCATCTAATCAAAGTTATGTTGTTTGCAGTAGTCGTGTATGGATGTGAGAATTGGACCATAAAGAAAGCTGAGTGCCCAAGAATTTATGCTTTTAAATTGTGGTGATGGAGAAGACTCTTGAGAGTCCCTTGGACTGCAAGGAGATCCAACCAGTCCATCCTAAAGGAAATCAGTCCTGAATATTCATTTGAAGGACTGATGCTGAATCTGAAACTCCAATACTTTGGCCACCTGATGCGAAAAACTGACTCACTGGAAAGGACTCTGATGCTGGGAAAGATTAAAGGCAGGAGGACAAGGGGACAGCAGAGGATGAGATGGTTGGATGGTATCACCAATCATGGATAGACATGAGTTTGAGCAGGCTTCAGTAATTGGTGATGAATAGGGAAGCCTCGTTTGCTGCAGTCCTTGGGGTCGCAAAGAGTCGGACATGACTGAGCAACTGAACTGAACTGATACACATGTGTGTGTGTGTGTGTGTGTGTATCGACTTGTTATAGAGGTAAAGATTGTGTTATAATGGAAAGCTCTACTTTGGCTGTTAAGTAAAAAACCCAGAGAATGAATTCATGGGGACATGCAACTCTCTCTCCCTCGTTCATTCATTTGCTAAGCATTGTTTTTTAGAAGTAAGCAGAAGAGTAGGCAAAGCTCTCACAGAATTTTTGTTTCAGAAGACAAACAATACACACAAATACATTAAAAAGTTGGTGCCTAAATGTGAAGCAAGTAGATAAAGCAGGATGAAGTGATAGAAAGTAACCTTAGTTGGGGGAGGCAGCGGGAAGGGCATTGCTATTTGAGGTATATTGTCAGGAGGTTCCCCAGATTGTGGCATTTGAGCGAAATCTGAAAGTTGCCTCTCACTTCTGAAGAACAGGCCTGGTGCATTTTTTGCTTCAGTATAGCATTTCCATATTTAATTATAATGCAACATTTTCAACACTGTGATGCAGTTTTAACAGTTAACTCTCAAAATCCCATCCCCAAAATTGAAGCCCATTAATATTACAAAGTGAATAAACAGAAACTTCAATTAAATAGAGTTGGGAGACCAGAAGGGGGAGCTCCCACCCCCTGCAATGATAATAGAGCTCATTATAGAGAAGAAATGCTCCTTTTTCTTGACACTCAGCCAATGAAAGGTCATGGACTCTTTGTCTACTATAGGTCTCCCAACTTCCTTTTCCTCTCTATTAAAGTGTTCTCCTTCCCTTGCTACATGGAGACTTGCATGTGGCTCAGCATGATTGCAGACCCTGAATTGCAATTCTCTGGTGATCCACGTAAATCTATCTTTGCTGGTGAAATACCTGGCAGGCTATTTGTTTCAGGTGAACAACATAGACCTTAAACAAGAAAATAATAAGGAAAGAGGCAGAACTTTGAACAAAGGTTCTGTCTCTTGCACCAGCCAACCTAGGCTAAAGAGAGTTACTGTAGTATAACAAAATTGGCTCTAAATTGTCAAGGCAAAGAAGAAAACCAAAGAGCTACTATGACTCTCCATATTGAAATAAAGAAAATCTAATCACTTTATTAGTTTTTTCTTGAGTAAAGCTTTTCCGTAACCTAGCTCTTCCCTTGTTCTACAGCCACAGAAAAATGCATAAATGGATTGGTTTCTTCTTACTTTAAACAACAAAATAAATAAAACCATCTTCTTAATCAAGCCTCTCTAAAGGCTAAGGGCATAATATTTAGTTGCAGCTGTGTGAAGCCCATGCATTGGCTTGCTTTATGAAATTGCTAGTTTTCTCCTTGTGAAAGTATGCCTTTTTAATGGCACATTTTAAACTTTTTATTTGGAAGTAATTTTTATTTGAACATGCAACAACATTACAAGAATAGTACAAAGAATGCTTGCATCTGTTTCACACAGTGTTACCATTGTCAATATTTTGCCTCATTTGCTTTACCTTTATTTTTTGCTATCTACCTATATTTTTTCTGAACACATGTGTATAAGTTATGTATAATATCACCCTTTACCCATTAATGTTTCAATGTGTATATCCTAAGAATTAGGATACTCTCTTACATAATCAATATGAAATGTTTAACTCTTAGATATCTATTAACCATATTGCAGTTTTATCAACAGATGGAACAAAGGCCTATGTAGCATTTTTTCATTAAGTACAGGATCCAGTCTAGGGTCACACACAATACACTTAATATTCAGACTTCTTGAATTTCCTTTAATCTGAAATAATTTCTCGGCTTTTCTTTATCTTTTATGACATTGACATTTTTTAAACAGTACATACATCCTTCCTCCCTTTCCTTCTCAGTAGAAAGATCATCATTTGGAGCTTCTCTACTGTTTCCTCATGATTGGATTAAAATTCTTAATATAAATATTATTCAAGTAATTTTATGTCCTTTCCAGGGTATCATATACAGTGGCACATGATGTCCATCTGCCCTTCATTGTTGATGTCAACTCTGATCTCCTGGCCAAGTTATGGTCCAGTTACATGGTCACGTGGTCACTATTTTTTTCTCTTGCAGCTAAGAAGCAATCTGTCAGGAGATACTTTTCAACCATGCATATACCATGCTCTGCATCAAAACTTTCTCCCTTGATTTATCATCATTGGTGATTCTTGAGTGAACTAGTCTTTACTGTTATAGTTGCAAAATGTTGATTTTTAAACTCTACCCCTCTCTACATATCGATCAATCATCTCTCAGCCTTCCTCCTTAATCAAGAGCTCTCCTTTCCCCAATTATTTGCTCATTTGTTTATAATCAGTATGCACTCATAGATTTCCATTTTGCACAATGTTTCTGAAATCATTATTATACTTAATTATTTCAGTGGTCAAAATGTCCAAGATTTGGCCTTTGTGAATCCTTGAAGCTGGCTCTTAGGTCTTGTGACTTGCCTATGATGATCCCATCCTTAATGTCATGTATAGTGGGACCATGGGCACCAGTGGTTTTCAATGTCTCTTTTTTCTGTGTCCTGCTTATACCACCCAGGGGCTTATGAGTGAAGATTCCTTGCTCATACCCAAACTTACTGGATTAACAAACTCAGATGATTTTTATAAACAGTAAATATCAAAATAGATGACATAGATATAAAAAGAACAGGCAAGAAAAACTTTATTTAAGACTATTGCAAACAGAAAGTGAAAGTGTTATTTGCTCAGTCATGTCCAACTCTTTGTGACCCCCATGGACTGTAACCCGCTAGGCTTCTCTGTCCATGGAATTCTCTAGGCAAGAACACCGGAGTGGGTAACCATTCCCTTCTCCAGAGGATCTTCCCAACCCAGGGATGGAACTGGGTTTCCTGCATTACAAGCAGATTCTTTACCATCTGAGCCACCAGAGACCAAACTAATGATATGACGGACAGAGATGGAACTCAGTTCTACTGAAATAAAAAGCGGAAGGATTTATAAGTGCTGTGGTGAGCTCATGGAAAAGAACTGGAGGACATTAGGAAGGAGATTGGTCAATGTAATCAGGCCATCTGTGTTTGCTAATCGGCATTTATCCAGCAAATTAGGCTCCTATCCTCCCACAGAAACTGAAAAGAGGGGCCCTGACTTTCCTGATGGTTACATTTCAAAGGGATGACTCCCAGTTCCTTGAAAAAGGCATTCCAGGATTTTAGATTTATATCTCAAAGGGGCAGAAAAATAATTTACAATTGCAAATCTTCCAAAGTAAAGACTAAGAAAAGTGAGGTCAAGGGTCTATAGACAGTAAGAAATCTGTCTAGAGCTTAGTAAAGCTAAAGGACTATTAAGGCCATCTTGGGTCAATAATAATCTTCTACTTTGTTCACTTGTTATTCACCTTGAATGTGGCTAATTCAGTTTCTGCCATGTAGTGGGGTCTCAATAAATATATGTAGAATGAATAAATTAATCATGCATTTTATGATCAGTCATCGGGAGAAAGGGGTAGATGGCTTTAGAGTTTAGCACTAATGTAATCCATTAAAATGGTTGTCCCCACCCTCCGGGGGATTAACAGTGTTTGGACACATTTCTGTTTGTCACACTGAGTGGAGATGATGTGTGTGCTACTGGCATTTAGTGGGTAGAGACCAGGGATGCTGCAGAAATTTACTTAAGCTTTGTAGGTATTCCTCTGTTTCTTTAGGTAGTATCTTCCAAATCTGTTTGAAAATCTGAAAGTCACCTGGAGAGCTTCATAAAAATCTTAATTCCAGAGTTATACTTCAGATATGACTGGATTGAAATGTCAGGGAGTGGGGGCTAAGTATCTGTATTTTAATGCAATTTAAAATGCTGCCAAGGGAGATGATTTACAATCTATCTCCTTAACATCTCAGCACCATATTTTTTCAAAACCCCCAACCTGTGTTTATTGTGATAAGGTATCAAGTGACTGTTTTAAGCTCAAATTTAGGGAAAAGATTCAGTTGCCATTTCCAAACACGAGGGTGCCTGTGATGTTATTGAGAACTGGTCTTAATCATACTCTCTTCTAGGGGAGCCTTCAGGCTTATGGAGAGCATAAGAGCAGTACCTGCTGAGATTTTCAATGCAGCCTCAGTTACTGCTGTGTTCTGAAATCTAGAGGTGTTGAGCTACTAACATTTGCATCAGTTACAATTAATGTAAAAGTTTGGTTCAACTAGGCCTTCTTAAGTAAGCCTGTGATTTAAAAAAAAGTTACCAAATGCTTTCCTTTGAACATGTTCTGGATTCTATCTCCAGAATGGGGCAATACATAATCCTAGAGAGGTTTGTGGCACATGCTCCATTCTTGAAAATTAGCTGAGGAAATTGTCTGTAATTATTTTAACTGAAATTAAAAAGGAAAAATAGCCATTAATTAGTATCAATTACATAACTCTCAGAGAATTTGTGAGAAAACCTTTAAATCTTGCATTACTGTGAAAATTAAAGTTTTACTCAAAGGCTATGGGGATTATAATAAAAATAATTTCCAGTGCTGGCTAAGGGCTTATTGTCTCAGGCACTCTTCTAAGTGGTTCATATATATCGTCTCATTTAACTCTGAGGCTGAGAGAGGTTAATTAACGTGCTGAAGGCCACATTGCTAGTAAGTGTAGAGGCAGGGCTTTAAATCGTGGGGCAGAGGGGTTGGGGCTGGGGGCAGACAGCTTTAGAGTTAGCACTAGCGTAATCCTT
>NW_011494882.1:1728721-1732854 GCF_000754665.1 Bison bison bison
CCCCCACCCGACTCCAGGGGACTAACAATGTCTGGAGACATTTTTGTTTGTCACACTGAGTGGCAGAGGGTGTGTGTGCTACTGTTATCTAGTGGGTAGAGACCAGGGATGTTGCTAAACATAGACCAATTCCTACAACAAAGAACCATCCAGACCAAAATGTCAGTAATGCGTTCCAGAGTTGAGAAAACTTTTAACATAAAACCTGAAACTAGTTTTAATAGCAAACTAGATTGGAGTGTTTGACTTCACTAAGAATTCCTTCGGCCAGATGATTTAGAGAGGGTCTCTCCTCAGCAAACTAAACTCTAAGGAGTTATAAAACCTCTCCAATTACTGGTAGCAGGGTGAGGTGTATCTGGACACACTCATCAGTTTTTGAGGGGAATGGATTGTCTTTGAGAAGGATCTTTTCATATAAATTAAAGAAGCAAACTTTCAGCTCAATAGAAAATAAAACCTCCTGAGGTTAACATTAATATTCTATGAAAAAAAAAACAAACTTTGCTCCTGAAAATATCTCATACCATTAAAGAGGAAAACCCATACTGTCAATTTCAAATCTAGAGAGAACATGGAAAAGAAAAGACCAAATCTCTCTGGAATATTAAAAACCTTTATTTTAATCTAGTGTTTCATCAAAACTGCTTGCCAGAACTGTTGATTGTAAAGCTGTTTCCAGTTTCTGAGTCAACTCTACCAGATGTTTTATTTCATGAATAATTGTTTCTTCAAAGATATTTTCATTTCAGAGCAAAATGCATTGAAATGTTAATTTCTGTGTAATTGAGATGATTTGGATAACATACCTTCAATGTTACATGCATTAAGAACTAAGAGTCTATTTAATTGTAATTAGATGACCTTTCTGGTTTAGAATTAAATTTGGATGAAAGTAAGCCATTCAGGAAAGGAGAACATCAAGGCTGTATATTGTCACCCTGCTTATTTAACTTATATGCAGAGTACATCATGTGAAATGCCGGGCTGGATGAAGCACAAGCTAGAATCAAGATTGCCAAGAGAACTATCAATAACCTCAGATATGCAGATGACACCACTCTTATGGCAGAAAACGAAGAACTAAAGAGCCTCTTGATGAAAGTGAAAGAAGAGAATGAAACAGTTGGCTTAAAACTCAACATTCAAAGCACTAAGATCATGGCATCTGGTCTCATCACTTCATGGCAAATAGCTGGGGAAACAATGAAAACAGTGAAGACTTTATTTTGGGGGGCTCCAAAATCATGGCAGATGGTGACTGCAGCCATGAGATTAAAAGATGCTTGCTCCTTTCATAGAAGAAAAGCTATGACCAACCTAGACAGCATATTAAAAAGCAGAGATATTACTTTGCCAACAAAGGTCCATCTCGTCAAAGCTATGGTTTTTCCAGTAGTCAGGTATGGATGTGAGAGTTGGACTATAAAGAAAGCTGAGTGCCAAAGAACTGATGCTTTTGAACTGTAGTGTTGGAGAACACTCTTGAGAGTCCCTTGGACTGCAAAGAGATGCACCAGTCCATCCTAAAGGAAATCAATCCTGAATATTCATTGAAAGTACTGGTGCTTAAGCTGAAACTCCAATACTTTGGCCACCTGATGCGAAGAACTGGCTCATTGGAAAAGACCCTGTTGTTGGGAAAGATTGAAGGTGGGAGTAGAAGGGGACGACAGAGGATGAGATGGTTGGATGGCATCACCAACTTGATGGACATGAGTTTGAGTAAGTTCCAGGAGTTGGTGACAGACAAGAAAGCCTGATGTGCTGCAGTCCATGGGGTCACTGAGCGTCAGACACAGCTGAGTGACTGAACTGAAAGCAGTTCATATATGGAAAAATCTTGATGTTATGTAAAAATCAACATAATTTTATATTTCCTTGCTTGATTTTTGAACACATGGATTTAAATATATTCCAACTGGAAAAGAAATAAAAGTGAGTAAGAGTCTACCAGAAATTAAATTTAACCTTTCCTTTTGAAGACACTTCTGACAAATTTTGAGGAAAATCAAAAGAATATTTTATATTTCTTTAAATTAATAGGCTTTATGAATACTTCTCTCTCAAGTCATATTTCGAAGTCAGTAAAACTAAGCTACAGATTTTAAATATATATTTTAAATGTTTCAATGACTCCTTTCTAAGCCAGCATCTTTGAGGTCTTTGGAACAGATGATGATAAAATGAAATTCTTCTGATACTTCTATTTTTAAATATATCTCTTTAGTAGAGTTGTTCTCAGTAGCTAACAATAATCTTCTGTCAAATGTAAAATGCTGCATGTAAAATATTTTTCAAATTTAAAATAGTTATGGATAAGCAATCACTGTGCATTTTCATTTGTAAAGAGGAAGAGGAAGTAATTACCAAGGAAAGCAGTCTTAGAGCAAAAAGAGCCTTAAGTTTACCTAGTGCATCACATTCCTCTTAGAGCTAAGAACGTTGATGTCAGAGAAGGTGATTTTTTCAAAGTAACACAGAGGAACTGGAACCGGATGTCAGCCTCTGAGTCCATGCAACCTCTTCCGCTACTTATGCCACTACTCCTGGGAGCAAAAACTAGATTCGTCCCCATTCAACACTTAGAATGTCAAGACAGCGTAAGATACCAAACTACCTGTTGTGGCCAACAGATGCCAAAGAACTTAAAATGTAGTTGGAAAAGTAACAAAATAGATAGTGTTAAGTAACACAGGGCACAAACAATCACCATGAAAGATCATTTCCAGTTCATGTATCTGAGTAAGCTCTTCAACTGGGCATGAGATTATGGGAGAAAGAATTAAAGGACTTTTGGGTAGGAGACCTGTGTGAACAAACATACATAGGTAGGAAATAATATAGTTTAAAAAATGCAAAGACTAATTTGACTAGGGCATGTGATTTGCACGGAGGATGTGGTAATAAAATTAAGAAAGATAGTTGGTGCTCACTGATTCTTGTGCATTACAACTTGTTAAGGGGTTGTAGAGAGGTAATTTTTATAAGATGAAGGAAAATTTTGTTTGTGTACATCTGACTTTTTTTTGGTTGCATTGTGGCACCCACGTAGCAAGATGTGACTTTAAGAACCTACTAAAATTGGTCCATGTGAACTTTTGAACTGAAGATTTTTGAAATTTCTGATTATAATTGATATTAATTTTGTGGTGTCCCTGACATTTGTAAATAACTTTCTGAAAACTACATAGTTCATTATTATTAATTATTTATTAGTTAATTATTTATAGAAGTTGTTAAATATTTGGAGATCAACAGTAAAGTTTTTTGTGGCAAAAGAAAAATGATAATTAAGTGGCCAAGAAAATAAGCAATTAAAATAGACTTTTAATAAAATCTTAAAAAGTACATTTGTTATTGTTCTCCCTTTTACTTAATGTTTTTACAAGAATCCAGGTATTTTTTTTTAACTGTGCAGTTGGGGTACCACCTTATAAAGAGTTTAGGATTCCTTTACCTTATTTGTAGTTACTCTTTTAAAGTGGTGCTTACAAAGGGGATCATCTAGGTCAGCACATTTTTGCATCAATTATTTGATGACAAGGGTATAGGTATGAAAATAAAATGAATATTTTAAATTTGGAGGCAGCACTTCAATTTGAATACATAGATTGCTATGCTAATATAAAACATACAGTTCTTCACAGAACTAGAACAAATAATTTCACAATTTGTATGGAAATACAAAAAACCTCGAATAGCCAAAGCGATCTTGAGAAAGAAAAATGGAACTGGAGGAATCAACCTACCTGACTTCAGGCTCTACTACAAAGCCACAGTTATCAAGACAGTATGGTACTGGCACAAAGACAGAAATATAGATCAATGGAACAAAATAGAAAGCCCAGAGATAAATCCACGCACATATGGACACCTTATCTTTGACAAAGGAGGCAAGAATATACAATGGATTAAAGACAATCTCTTTAACAAGTGGTGCTGGGAAATCTGGTCAACCACTTGTAAAAGAATGAAACTGGACCACTTTCTAACACCATATACAAAAATAAACTCAAAATGGATTAAAGATCTCAACGTAAGACCAGAAACTATAAAACTCCTAGAGGAGAACATAGGCAAAACACTCTCTGACATACATCACAGCAGGATCCTCTATGACCCACCTCCCA
>NW_011494882.1:1732984-1735672 GCF_000754665.1 Bison bison bison
CAAAGATCTAAATAGACATTTCTCCAAAGAAGACATACAGATGGCTAACAAACACATGAAAAGATGCTCAACATCACTCATTATCAGAGAAATGCAAATCAAAACCACTATGAGTTACCATTTCACACCAGTCAGAATGGCTGCGATCCAAAAGTCTACAAATAATAAATGCTGGAGAGGGTGTGGAGAAAAGGGAACCCTCTTACACTGTTGGTGGGAATGCAAACTAGTACAGCCACTATGGAGAACAGTGTGGAGAGTCCTTAAAAAACTGGAAATAGAACTGCCTTATGATCCAGCAATCCCACTGCTGGGCATACACACTGAGGAAACCAGAAGGGAAAGAGACACGTGTACACCAATGTTCACCGCAGCACTGTTTATAATAGCCAGGACATGGAAGCAACCTAGATGTCCATCAGCAGATGAATGGATAAGAAAGCAGTGGTACATATACACAATGGAGTATTACTCAGCCATTAAAAAGAATACATTTGAATCAGTTCTAATGAGGTGGATGAAACTGGAGCCTATTATACAGAGTGAAGTAAGCCAGAAGGAAAAACACCAATACAGTATACTAACGCATATATATGGAATTTAGAAAGATGGTAACGATAACCCTGTATACGAGACAGCAAAAGAGACACTGATGTATAGAACAGGCTTATGGACTCTGTGGGAGAGGGAGAGGGTGGGAAGATTTGGGAGAATGGCATTGAAACATGTGAAATGTCATGTATGAAACGAAAAAAAAAAAAAGTTGGCAATAAAGAATGCACACAGATTCATTTGCATAAGAAAAAAATAAAAAATAAAACATACAGTTCTAAAAGTAATGATAACTAATGTTTATTTAGCATTTTGAACCTAACATTGTTCTAAGATGTTTACATGTACACAGAGACAAGCCTATCAGGTGTTTTATAGAGAGGGAAACCGAAGCACAGAGTTTGAGTCAATGCCAATTGGTGGTGCTGGAAAATACATGTAAACAGTCTTACACCAGAGCACATTTTCTTAACTACTGTGCCATGTTGCTTCTTTTGGGGAAAAGGAGAGAGCAAGGGAATTTCTAACTCAAAGAAAAATGTAGAGAGAGAATAGAAAAGACTCATAGTTGAATGAACCCTCCTGTTAAAGGAAGGTTGAGAGAAACTTAAACTTAGCAATGATAAAAGTAGATTAGAATTCATGATGTGAATGTACTTTTCTTGTCATCCCCCCTGAAAGGAATTAGTACTCTGTGGAGAATAGCTGACTCTATTTAGGTTAGAAAATCTCCAAATTAGTCAATACATTTTGTTACTGCAAAATAACAAGGATATTTCCAAAGCTGTCTATGAACAAGCTAAAAAATCTCCATCCAGTGGTCTTCCACTGCTATACTGTCACAACCAGGCCACAGGGGAAGTACTGTGAGAAAATGTAAGGAGTTAATTATTGGAACCAGTTGAGATGGAGAGCAATTATATATTCATGATGATACTCAAAATGAATAAACAATATGAAATATACCTGAAAAAATCATATGCTGTGTGGGTAAACTTTTTTAGCATAAAATTACCAACAGCATAAATATGTGACCAATAGTGGCTGCAGAGATGACCATATGACCTCTCCATCAAAGTCTGAGTGTGAACTGCCATGAAATGGCTTTGTGAGCATGGTCTGAGTATCAGAAACATCCCCAATAAATGGGTACTAAATCAGAGTTGGAGGTTGGCTATGGGGAAATAGACTCTCTGTAAGGTCACAAGCTTGTTGATCTGCATAGAAAGAAAGAACCAAAAGGGACTTCAGTTCACTTCAGTTGCTCAGTTGTGTCCAACTCTTTGCGACCCCATGAATCACAGCATGCCAGGCCTTCCTGTCCATCACCAACTCCCAGAGTTCACCCAGACTCACATCCATCGAGTCAGTGATGCCATCCAGCCATCTCATCCTCTGTCGTCCCCTTCTCCTTTTGCCCCCAATCCTTCCCAGCATCAGAGTCTTTTCCAATGAGTCAACACTTCACATGAGGTGGCCAAAGTACTGGAGTTTCAGCTTTAGCATCAGTCCTTCCAAAGAAATCCCAGGGCTGATCTCCTTCAGAATGGACTAGTTGGATCTCCTTGCAGTCCAAGGGACTCTCAAGAGTCTTCTCCAACACCACAGTTCAAAAGCATCAATTCTTTGGTGCTCAGCCTCCTTCACAGTCCAACTCTCACATCCATACATGACCACAGGAAAAACCATAGCCTTGACTAGACGGACCTTTGTTGGCAAAGTAATGTCTCTGCTTTTGAATATGCTATCTAGGTTGGTCATAACTTTCCTTCCAAGGAGTAAGCGTCTTTTAATTTCATGGCTGCAGTCACCATCTGCAGTGATTTTGGAGCCCCAAAAAATAAAGTCTGACACTGTTTCCACTGTTTCCCTGTCTGTCTCCCATGAAGTGATGGGACCGGATGCTGTGATCTTCGTTTTCTGAATGTTGAGCTTTAAGCCAACTTTTTCACTCTCCACTTTCACTTTCATCAAGAGGCTTTTGAGTTCCTCTTCACTTTCTGCCATAAGGGTGGTGTCATCTGCATATCTGAGGTTATTGATATTTCTCCCGGCAATCTTGATTCCAGCTTGTGCTTCTTCCAGTCCAGCGTTTCTCATGATGTACTCTGCATATAAGTTAAATAAGCAGGGTGA
>NW_011494882.1:1735772-1740688 GCF_000754665.1 Bison bison bison
TACTCTGCATATAAGTTAAATAAGCAGGGTGACAATATACAGCCTTAAAGTACTCCTTTTCCTATTTGGAACCAGTCTGTTGTTCCATGTCCAGTTCTAACTGTTGCTTCCTGACCTGCATACAAATTTCTCAAGAGGCAGATCAGGTGGTCTGGTATTCCCATCTCTTTCAGAAAGGGACTTAGATATGTATAAATATAGATGGCTAAAGGTATAGAGATTTTTCCCTAAGTTCTCATTGAATGGTTATGTGTGTACTGATGTTAAAAGACCTGGGCACAGCAAGAAACAGAGTTCTCGTATCCAGAAGTCTCCTACCTTGCTGACACAGAATCACAGGCACTATCTGCCACAGTAGAGACTTAGCCAATCAAGAGAGGCTACGCTACAACACAGTGCATCTCTTCCTTCTCTGAGTGGTCAGCCTGCATTCAATAGTTTGTTGGGGGAAAAGGAGGTCTTTGGTTAATTAAGTAATAGTTGTAATCAAATATTGCAATGAGCATGTTTGTGGTATCTTCTCCAATTTGCAGGATAATCTGAACTAATATGATATTTAATACCCCTTAGTTACTTAAGATCTGATAGATTATTTTTTACATTGTTCCTGTTACTTAACCATCTATACATCCATTTCTTCACTTGACAGATCAATAATTATTTTCTTATTATTTGTTAATAGTAACGTTATAGGATTGTTGAAGGTGATGCCTGGCACATCCTGACGTCTCAGAAAATGTTGTCTATTAGACTACTGCTATTGCTGATATTGATTGTGTCCTAATAATAGCTTATGTGACATAAAACTGTCTCCTAGCTAACAACTAGTGTTTTTAGCTATGTTTCTGTGATAGAGGTAAAGATGAATAATATAAAGACTTTTTAAGAGAGCACTATCTTTCTATTACCTTTTATTATTTCTGAAAAGTCAGTTTCTAGTTTAGAAGATGTTTGCAATTTATGAAACTTGTAGAGATAATTATTTTGATTTTTAAACATATATGTCTCTAGCATCAAGGCAATAAATGACATAAATATTCTCCCTTCTTCAGAATATTTGAGGGAGATACAAAAGCTTCATACTTCTCTAATTCCTTAAGAACATACCATAAAGACCACTGACATAAATGTTATAGAGAGGAGAGTGTACCCCTGCTGACAGTACTAGAAAATACTTTACTCTGGGGTACTAGAGTTTCTCCCAACTCTGGAAAACTGTTGCCCCCATACAATCTCTCTCAGTTCTCAAGCTCATGAAGGAAAAGTCAATGATAGGAGGGACGGAAAGAAGAAAAAAGAGGTGGCATTTGGACAGAGCCTACAAATAACATGTACCTGCTGAATGATAAGCCAGGGAAGGAAAAAAGTTAATTATTTTGAAATAATGTTTAAATAATTATAACGACCCAGAACTTATCTTTTTGGCTTGGAACACGGCAAAAAGAAAGAAAATATATTCGTTATTCATTTGATACTCACATGTAACATGTATCATTCAGGAGAGCCTCCACAGGTACCCAGGCAAGACTGATTTAGTATAACTTCTTTAACTCATAAATTGAATACATGTGTTATAAGACCTAAGCTTTACTGAAGCCTGAACTTTCTATATCTCTTAAGTTCTGAGAAGACAATGAGTGAAAGAGAATCACTTTACAAGGCACCATTACCAAACACCTTGCTGCTTAGAGAGATTAAACATGACACAGAAGCACCTTGTAGCCCCATGGTGAAAGAATCTGGGATAGCAGGTGGCAGCAGTCATTTATATTCACAATATGCTTGGAAATCAAGAGATAGCACATCTATTAATAACTATTCTAATAAACTCCAAAACTTTTACTGGCTTAATAGAATAAAAGTCGATTCTCACACATTTAAATTTCAAATGCTGCTGCTAAGTCGCTTCAGTCGTGTCCGACTCTGTGCGACCCCATAGACGGCAGCCCACCAGGCTCCCCTGTCCCTGGAATTCTCCAGGCAAGAACACGAGTGGGTTGCCATTTCCTTCTCCAATGCATGAAAGTAAAAAGTGAAAGTGAAGTTGCTCAGTCGTGTCCGACCCTCAGTGACCCCATGGACTGCAGCCTTCCAGGCTCCTCCCTCCATGGGATTTTCCAGGCAAGAGTACTGGAAATTTTGCCTTCTCCAAAATTTCAAATAGGTATTCTTAATCTGCCTGTAGCTCTTCTTCAGTCAGTGAGTCAGAGACTCAGGCTCTTTGCCTCATGTCTCTACTATCTACAAGTCCAGATTTCCAAAGTCCCCAGGTTTGTCTGCCTCAATTCTGAAAGAGAAACAATGTAATAGATTGATCACCCATGGACATTTTTTACAGCAGACCTAGAAATAGAATATGTCACTTCCACTCACATTCCATTGCCGAGAATTCAGTCACATGACCACACCTAAAGGCAAAGGAAAATGGGAACTGTAGTCTAGTTGTATGCCCCTGAAGAAGAAAAAGCAGATTTGTCAATTGTTAGCCGCAGATCTCAAAAAAAAATTCTAATAAAAATTGTACATTAAAATTTTAACTGTCTCTTTAAGAAGCATTATGATTTTTTAAAATTATATAAAATATAAATGTGTTTTACATATATATACACATACATATATGTGTAGTTTTAATTCTCAGAAACAGTTCATATTGAAAGTGCCAATCTAAAAATTCTTCACTGATCCCACTTGAACTTGAAATCACACTCATCAATAGCTGGATAACCTTGTTAGAGATTGTTTATCCAGGCAGGGTCAAGGATGTCAGTGTGCTGTTTGATATAAGTTAGGATATAAAAGCACTGGCTCTGTCACTGTGCCGTTAGGTATAAGTTAGAATATAAAAAAGACTGGCTCTTAAAATACACAATCTTGTTCATTTTCATTAGAACTTAACTAGTAGAAATCAGCAGAGCACTCACTGGAGACTGTTCACATATGCCTTTATAGCTGACCCTAACACCAAGCAGGGAATTACTTGGGTAGAATGCCAGATGTTCAGAAGTGCAAATAAATTCCTATCTTAATTAATGCTTAAAATTGTTTTAAGAAAAAGTACACAAGATTATTTGTCATAGTAATAAAACAATTTTCACATATTTGCACAGGAAGTACAATCCAGACAATCCCTTAAGCAGATTTTAATTTTCTGTGTATTCATACTGCTCAATCAGTTTTCATGTAGGTATTACAATACCAAGCATGCATGTACTACTTACTGGAAAAATATGAATGATATTTGACCCACTGTTATTATAACCCATCTCAGGAAGAGACTTCGCAAATGCTATATCATCCTGTCAACCCCAATTTTATAGTTCTGGTGTCCTTAATAAATTTATGACTGAAGGAGACCTGTGCAATTAGAAAACTACATCAGAGTGAGATATGGCCTTGGCAAAAGCTAAGTAGCTTAGGGAAGCTGTTACTAAAAGCAGCCTCTCCCCAGCTAGGAAATATTATATTTCAAATTTAAGAATTAAAGGCAGCCTCACCAACTCAAATCACATATCAAATGAGTGTGCTAATGACCTATCAACAATTTCTTTAAAATTCCTCTTCATCTCTTCTACAGGGGGAAAAAAAGAACAGATTGGTACACTGCTTCTTAATTGGCATGTTCATTAGATGTCTCTTCATGGAAAGCATTCAGCTGGCTTCTGTGAGGCAAAATCAGTTAGGTGTGGCCCCTACCTCAACAGACAAACCATCTGTTGAGAGTCTGAGGAAAGGAGAATCAGGGATTAAAAAAAAAATCTCTGGTGGGAACGTGAGGAGAGATGTGCTGAGTAATTGCTTTCTCATATTGTAGAAAAAATATGGGTAAGCCAAAGAATAATTTGGTATGTATTTACATATGCTGTGCTGGGCTTTTAAAATAGTTTAATTGGTATGTGCTCAAAAGCTGAAGAACAATTCAAAATATTTACCAACTAGTAGAGTTTCTATACCAACTCAGCAGTATAACCTGAATCTAACTAACTATTCTGCCTCTACCACGGTGCCAGCAGTGGCGTCCTGCTCAAGAGGTAAGTTAAACACACAATGTACCAGGAGAAGGCTGTAGTAGAATAGAGATTACCAGTGGCCTACTATCAAATGAGACAACACCAAACACTTGAGGTGATTTTTGTCTTTACTGTGAGACCAACTCTGTTGTTCTATCAGGAGAGGGGGGACCAGATAGATTAAACCACTTGCAGTAATTGAGGCTGCCACACCATGATTTCTTTAGGCCATCTGGAGGCTCCACGTCATCTCATAGTGGTAGATATATTTCTAAGACACTCACTGGGGTGTGAATGGAAATTAAACTATTAGAATGTTGAGAAAATGCTTGTAATGGCTTCTTTTGAAAAAGTACAGATTTGGGACAAAGAGAAAATGATGAACTATGCATGTTGAAATATTTGTGGAATGTAAAGTATCCTTTTGCAAGGTCATCCAGTTGATCTTTGCCAATCAAACATCATGACTAGGGAACTCCCACACACACTCCCTTCTGCTACACACACATGTACAACCTTTTCTCAAATACTACAACTCCTCCTAACGTCTCTCCAATCTCTCTAATAGTCTCTATATTTCTCCATAATTTACCTCATTAACCAAAATTGTATTTTTGTTTACTTTCCCTGCCCCCCAGGTAGGATATCAGCTTCTTGAAAATATGGTTTTGTTTTACTGTTGCTATTGTTCATTGATGCATACCCCTTTTCCTAGAACAATGTTTGGGACACAGTAAACTCCCAAAAAATACTAGTGTCAGTTCAGTCCAGTCACTCAGTCGTGTCCGACTCTTTGCGACCCCATGAATTGCAGCACGCCAGGCCTCCCTGTCCATCACCAACTCCCGGAGTTCACCCAGACTCATGTCCATCGAGTCGGTGATGCCATCCAGCCATCTTATCCTCTGT
>NW_011494882.1:1741041-1760649 GCF_000754665.1 Bison bison bison
ATTTCCCATGAAGTGATGGGACCAGATGCCATGATCTTAGTTTTCTGAATGTTGAGCTTTAAGCCAACTTTTTCACTCTCCACTTTCACTTTCATCAAGAGGCTTTTGAGTTCCTCTTCACTTTCTGCCATAAGGGTGGTGTCATCTGCATATCTGAGGTTATTGATATTTCTCCCGGCAATCTTGATTCCAGCTTGTGTTTCTTCCAGCCCAGCGTTTCTCATGATGTACTTTGCATATAAGTTAAATAAGCAGGGTTACAATATACAGGCTTGACATACTCCTTTTCCTATTTGGAACCAGTCTGTTGTTCCATGTCCAGTTCTAACTGTTGCTTCCTGACCTGCATATAGGTTTCTCAAGAGGCAGGTCAGGTGGTCTGGCATTCCTATCTCTTCAAGAATTTTCCAGTTTATTGTGATCCACACAGTCAAAGGCTTTGGCATAGTCAATACTAGTGTAGTTATTAATAATTAATCCAGTAAAGAGTTAATGTTTTAGGAGCAGGCACCCATGTCCATTTTAGTTCACCGATTCCTAAGATAACAATGCTTATCCTTACCATCCCCTGTTTGACCATGTACAATTTACCTTGATGCATGGACCTAACATTCCAGGTTCCCATGCAATACTTTTCTTTGCAGCATAGGATTTTACTTTGATCACCAGACACATCCACAACTGAATGTTGCTTCCACTTTGGCCCATCCACTTCATTCTTTCTGGAGCTATTAGTAGTTCTCCTTCACTCTTCCCCAGTAGTATATTGGACGCCTTCAGACCTAGGGGACTCATTTTGATATGTCCTAGGAGACATATCTTTTTGTCTTTTATACAGCTCATGAGGTTCTCACAGCAAGTATACTGGAGTGGTTTGCCATTCCCTCCTCCAGTAGATTACCTTTTGTCAGAACTCCCTGCTATGACCTGTCTGTCTTGGGTGGCCCTACACAGCATGTCTCACAGGTTCATTGAGTTACACAAGCCCCATTGCCACAACAAGGCAGTGATCCCTGAAGGGGTATATATACATATATCCTTTCTTTTTTGGTTTTCCACTCCATTTAGGTTACCACAGAGCATTGAGAAGGTTCTTATTAGTTATCTATTTTATGCATAGTAGGGTATATATGACAATCCCAATCTCCTGTTCCCTTAACCCCTTAACTCTCCCCCCCCCAAACCTTGGTAACAATACATTTATTTGTTCTCTACATCTGTGTCTAGGAGTAGTAAAGTTTTTTTGTTTGTTTTTTTTGTTTTTAGTATGAATGTCCTTACAAATTTGGGAATAGAAATGGGGCAATCCTAACAATAATAACTTAAATCCTGATTCCCCCTTCTGAAGCTGGCATTTTTATAGGGGTGCTCCTTATTGCTCACAAACTAGTCCAGTATCAAATCATCCTGAGACATAAGTGTCAGTGTCTGGTGTTTTCATCCTTGTGCCTCTTCTCCATCTGATAAACATCCACTCTCCTCTAAGCCATGGGAGGACAACTCCATCTACCACATCAGAAGTTGTTCACCATGGAAACACCTATTTATTACTACCCCTTGCTTTTCTCAGAAATGTCAGTCCTCAAAAATGCTAGAGTGGTAGAGTGGTCCCTACAGGAGGAGGGGAACACTCTTTTTCAAATGACATCCACTCCAACTGAAATCCAAGTAGTCATTTTTGTCCACTTCTGGCTCCAATGCCTGTGTGCACAGACCCATTTCAAACCAAGGGATCAGGAAAGTAACAAAAGGCCTGATACATTCTCCATCATTCAGGTCATCTTTCCTGCTACTGCTTAATAGGCTTCCCTGAAATTTTGTTTTCTCTGCTTTTGGCTAAACCTCATCTCATTTACATGAGACACTAACTCACCAGTTCCACAAACACCATTGTGAATTTTGAATTCTACCTTTAATACTTTTAATATGCCTTAACACCATACAATAACACTGTCAGGTAGGCATTATTATTCTATCTTACAAATGAAGAAATTAGCATTTATTCAGTTACAGTGACTTGTTTAAAATAACAGAACTCAAACTGTTTATCTTAGATTGGGACTTGAACCCATGTGGCTGGGGCTTGAACTCAGCCAAAACCCAGTTTGGGACTCTAACCCACATGACTAGGACTCATACCCAGCCAAAACCCATGGTACCTGGTTTCAGGATATAATGAAGCTCAAGTTCTTGATGTCTCATCACATAAAGAATTCAGTGAGAGACAAAGTGACAGATAAGAAATGGATTTATTTAGAGAGAAACCCACTTGCAGAGGGCGACTCTGGGGGCTTAGAAATGTGGCATAGTTTTTATGGGCTGGGTAATTTCATAGGCTAATGAGTGGGAGGATTATTCCAACTATTTTGGGGAAAGGGTAGAGATTTCTAGAAATTGGGCCACTTTTTGGTCTTTTGATAGTACCTTGGAACTGTCATGGTACCTCTGGGTGTGCATTTAGCTTGCTGATTGAGGGTGAAGGTCTAGTCAAAGTTGACTTGTCTGCCATCTTGGACCCATTTGATTCTAATGGGTTTATGCTGTGTCCTTGGGCTATCTCATTCTTTCAAAAGTTGTGCCCTGCTGCCTTCCCTCCTGTTTCAAAACTAGAAAGTGATGAAAGATAAAAGTGGGATTCAATCTCAGAATTTTTCTTTAATCTCAAGTGTGGTCTGTGAATGGCTAAACCATATCTAGTTAAAATAAACATACTGAATAACATTACTCTTTTCATGAATTATAGTACTAGAAAAAGAAGGAAGCAAGCTTACTCTTAGAGGGCTGAGAAAAGCTAAGAAACCAGATGAACAAGATTCATAATGAACATAGCTGAACTATAGTCTTTTCACCTGGGATGAGGTGAATTCCAATTTCAGCATTGATCCCAGCCTTTCACCAATCAGTTAATTAGGTTAAGAGACAGACCTTTACCTACAGTACTTCAGAAGGGACCTGCCACCTTAACCCTCATTCAGCCCTCTCCCTGTTTAAAATACCTGGTCTCATTATCATCCTATCTAAAAGCTGTTACATTTCATTATGTTGAGGAACTAAGAATAAAGGCAAAATGATTTCCTAAATGTTATTCCTGAATATTCATTGGAAGGATTGATGCTGAAGCTGAAACTCCCATACTTTGGCCACCTGATGCAAAGAACTGACTCATTAGAAAAGGCCCTGATGCTGGGCAAGATTGAAGGCAGGAGGAGAATGGGATGACAGAGGATGAGATGGTTGGATGGCATCACCGATTGAATGGACATGAGTTTGAGCAAGCTTCGGGAGGTGGTGATGGACAGGGAGCCTGGAGTGCTGCAATCCATAGGGTCACAAAGAGCTGAACTCAACTGAGCAACTGAACTGAACTGAACTGAAAAGTTATTAATTCGGTTCTATAAACTGTGTAATTGAAATGAGAATCCTAGTTCTTACTGAAGAATGGAGCTGAAGAATGAACTTCACAAACACATAAATACTGTAGCAAGCAAATAGGATTTATTAAAGAGCAGGAAAGTATAAAGCTCTAAGCATAGACACTGAGATGGGGTAAAGAGTCCCCCAAAGGCAGGACTTACAACAGTTTATATCCTTACTGGTATTAATCTGTACATTTTTGGTTGGCTTCTGTCCTTGAAATACATCATTTCTAACCTATCAGTTTAAAGGTCAAAATGTTTAACTTAATATCTTTATGGCTTCTTTTGATCCTCAGATTAAGTCACCACCCTTTTTCATGCCCCCTGGCCATCCCCCAGGCATATGGAACAGAGAAGTTAATTGTTGCCTTTCCCCAGCTCTGAGTGCTGATAATTTATCAGATCAAGGACACATTTCAGGAATTCAGGACAAAGGGTATCAGTTCAGTTCAGTTCAATTGCTCAGTTGTGTCCGACTCTTTGTGACCCCATGAATTGCAGCACGCCAGGCCTCCCTGTCCATCACCAACTCCCGGAGTTCACTCAGACTCCCATCCATTGAGTCAGTGATGCCATCCAGCCATCTCATCCTCTGTTGTCCCCTTCTCCTCCTGCCCCCAATCCCTCCCAGCATCAGAGTTTTTTCCAGTGAGTCAACTCTTTGCATGAGGTGGCCAAAGTACTGGAGTTTCAGCTTTAGCATCATTCCTTCCAAAGAAATCCCAGGGCTGATCTCCTTCTGAATGGACTGGTTGGATCTTCTTGCAGTCCAAGGGACTCTCAAGAGTCTTTTCCAATACCACAGTTCAAAAGCATCAATTCTTCGGCACTCAGCTTTCTTCACAGTCCAACTCTCACATCCATACATGACCACTGGAAAAACCATAGCCTTGACTAGACGGACCTTTGTTGGCAAGGTAATGTCTCTGCTTTTTAATATGCTATCTAGATTGGTCATAACAGGATAGCTTTAGGTTAATGGAGTGAGATGTTTATTGAAAACAAGACTGAGTTCTCAGAATCCTGCACTGGCTGCCTAGCAATTTATACCTCATAATCAGGTCCTTTGAAAGTATAGAACTACCTAGAAATTAGCAAATAAAGGTACTAAAGTAATATTTGTGAGGCTGTTAATCTAATCAGAAGAAATAATTGGACTACACACATCCCAGAGAGCCCCTCTCAATCCATATAAAAGTGTAGAGTGCTTTGAAGTATTACATATATCTAAAAATGTACATCTCTACTTTAGAATCCTAGCACAGTACTTGCAGTAATTATAAATGTTTTTAGTTAATTTAGAAACAATCTTTAATCATCCCATCCATCTTTCTGCCAGTAAAAGATGGTCTCTATGCTACAGTTCTTTTTGTTTTATAACTTTAAATTTCTCAAATTATGGACAGTTTAACAGTTTCCTTAGAAATTAAATTGGAGGAAGAAAAAAGAAAGTGTATAAAATAATAATTAAGTTTAACTCCACCCCAGTTCTTCATAAGTCTCCCAAAATACCTTGCAAATGCTATATTTCAGGCAAATTTAGAAATCTACTTGTACCAGTGCATATTGAAAGAGTGTCAAGGGAAAATGCAAATTTGCATGCCTGAGGCAAAGACTGTGCCAGAATGCATGGAGGCTACAGAGAAACATTAAAGCGTTAACAGATGCTCGATTGGACACGTTAGCTTAGAGCTTCTTGTGTGCTCTGGAGAGAGAGGAGGGAATAGGACTGGGACTGCTTCAGTGGCTGAATCTCCATTTCCCTTCCTCTTCCCTCCTGCAATTCCTTCTCTGGTGTCTGGTTTGCCTCCATCTTCTTCTCTTTTCTCTTCCTCTCATTGCTTTCTTCTTCCTCCTTCAACCCACAAAATGTTACAGAGGCAGCTCTGCCTCAAACGCTGAGCAGAGTTCAGGATCACTAAGCTGGTTTGGGTAAAGCTGAGCCTCAATATTTATATATCTTTTCTAAAGTTCAGTTCAGTTCAGCTCAGTCGCTCAGTCGTGTCCAAATCTTTGCAACCCCATGAACTGCAGCATGCCAGGCCTCCCTGTCCATAACCAACTCCTGGAGCCTACCCAAACCCATGTCCATTGAGTCGGTGATGCTATCCAACTATCTCATCCTCTGTCTTCCCCTTCTCCTCCTGCCCTCAAACTTTCCCAGCATCAGGGTCTTTTCAAATGAGTCAGCTCTCCGCATGAGTTAGCCAAAGTATTGGAGTTTCAGCTTCAACATCAGTCCTTTCAATGAACACTCAGGACTGATCTCCTTTAGGATGGACTGGTTGGATCTCCTTGCAGTCCAAGCGACTCTCAAGAGTCTTCTCCAAAACCACAGTTCAAAAGCATCAATTCTTCAGCACTAAGCTTTCTTTATAGTCGAACTCTCATATCCATCCATGACTACTGGAAAAACCATGGCCTTGACTAGACGGACCTTTGTTGACAAAGTAATATCTCTGCTTTTTAATATGCTGTCTAGGTTGGTCATAACTTTCCTTCCAAGGAGTAAGCGTCTTTAATTTCATGACTGCAGTCACCATCTGCAGTGATTTCGGAGCCCAAAAAAATTAAGTCAGCCACTGTTTCCACTGTTTCTCCATCTATTTGCCATGACGTGATGGGACCAGATGCCATGATCTTAGTTTTCTGAATGTTGAGCTTTAAGCCAACTTTTTCACTCTCCTCTTTTAGTTTCATCAAGAGGCTCTTTAGTTCTTCTTCACTTTCTGCCATAAGGGTGGTGCCATCTGCATATCTGAGGTTATTGATATTTTCTAAGTATTGCCTTTCATTTTTTTTTTTCCAGAGATGTTTAATGAGAATTCAGTCTAAAGCTTTCTAATTCATTGATAATAAAGTGAAAAAGAAAGTGAAGTTGCTCAGTTAACATTTTTGGCTATGTGATAAAATATAACCTATGTCAAATGTTGTTCTTCAGAATTCAGCATTATCACAGAAGACCCATTAGCAACTCACCAATAGCCTCAAAGGACTTCCCAGGTGGTGTAATGGTAAAGAATACACCTGCCAATGCAGGAGACACAGGAAATACAATTTGATCCCTAGGTTGGGAAGATCCCCTGGAGGAGGAAATGGTACCCTACTCCAGTTCTTCCCTGAAGAATGCCATGGACAGCAGAACCTGGCCGGCTACAGTCTAAGGGGTTGCAAAGAGTTATGCACGACTGAGCAAGCACTCAATAGCTTCAAAATGTGGCCTTGAGAACATTGAGAGGGCCTTAACAGATCAGCCACTGGGTAGTGTATATGGATTATCTTATTTAGACCACAGAGCAGCGTTGAGAGATGTTATTTTCTATCCTCAATTTATAGATGAGAAAATTAGAGTGTAAAATGATAAACTAGTTTGTTTGTCAGATATTCGTTGGCAGAGCTGAGATTCAAACCCTTGTCTGCCAGAACTCCTTAGAACTAACCCATATAAACAATAGTCATTTGAGATTTCTTCTCCTCGTCTTTCAATGACTTTCCTATTATTTTTGTTACTTCTAACAACCCAGAGTTACCAGGCACCTAATTCCCATGGATATTCTTTTCTTTCCTCCTTTTTCAACTAAATATGCTAATATCTAGCCCCCTTAGATAATCTATTCTGTGAGAAATCGATGTAATCATCAAGTACCCTGCCTGAGATAAGGAGCTGTGAAATCAGTCTCTAAGGTGGGTCTGGGGCCTGACGAGAGTTTCTCCCAAAAGTCCTATCTCTTCAGTTTCTTCATTTTAAACAAAACTCCGGCAAAAAATATATGTAGATAGATTAGACACATGTAACAAAGTGACCAATGGGAAGAATGATTAATCACTCCAAACAGCTGAAGATAAACACTGGTTAGTCCAACTGCCATTCAAGAGGGATAAGAAATAGGTGAGCCTTGGAAATAGAGGTAAAAAGAGCACAATCTGACTAATGATCTCCACATGAAATGCATGGAGTTCACTTCAAGAGTTAGAGTGGTGGAAATAAATGATGCTGGTTTTGTGGAGGCAAGGACTCATGGTCCGGCTCTCTACTTTCCCACCCACTTCTTCACTGGGAACAGAGACCATAGGAGCAGCTATACAGGATGCTGTAACCTGATTTACAAAGATTCCATATTTACACCCACTCTACCAGGTGGGTAGAGAGAAAAACAGAGTTCATTCCTGTCATGGACTGAAAGTTTGTTTCCTCCTCAGAAATTCATGTGTAGAAGGCTTAATCTCCAATGTGATGGTATTTGGAGATGGGGTCTTTGGGAAGTAATTAGGTTTAAATTAGGTCATGAAGATGGACCCTTCATGATGGGATTAGTATCTCATGAGGAAAAGACCAGAACTCTCCCACTTGAGAATACAGCTAGAAGGAGGTTGTCTTCAAAACAGGAAGATGGCTCTCACAAGACACCAAATGTGCCCCACCTTGGTCTTGGGCTTCTCAGCCTCCAGAACTATGGGACATAAATTTCTGCTGTTTAAGCTACCAGAACTATGATTTTGTGATAGCAACCCAGAAACCTAAGACAATGCCCAAAGTCTTTGGTAAACATTGTAGATACATAGAGAACTACTACCCCAGAAATCCTGGAATGTTGGGGTTAACACAAGAAAGCATCTTATGGATAGGAAAGAGGAAAAATGAAGTTGGAGGGAGCCCATTAATGAGAAGCTCTGAGTGAGCTGAGTCAACCGGTATCCCTGGATTCTAATAGGATAAAGTAATCCTAATAGTGGAAGAGCAGGAATTCTTGTTTTTGAGAATCATCCCTAGAATTGTGTCTCAAGGACCCCCTGGAAGCAGTGATGACATCAGACTGCAATATCACCAATAAACTTCTGCAAACAGAGTGCTGGTCAGGTTTCCCAGTGCTATCTCCTCCTGGTGAAAAGAACCAACACTGCCTGGTTCTTGGATTGAAAAGCCCCAAAGATCATGGAGTTATCAAAGGAGCAAAGACTTCACTGAGGGAAGAAAAACTATTTTGCAATTGCATTGTGCAACTGGGGATCCATGATTGTTTAAATTGACCATCATAATGAATAATGGTTCATTTGTACTCCAAATTAGAGAAGTTTACTTATACCTACTCAGGACTATATTAGAGTTTCCAGGCTACCAGGCCAAGATCCCATCTGAAAATTTAATCTTTATTTACAGGAGACAGTACATTATACAGCAGGGCCTAATTCACAGGTGATTTTATCAAATAAGTTTACTGTTTATTTCTTCTTTTCCAAACTTCTGCTAAGGTATTCACAGACAAGAGCTCTCTCTTTTACTCATCATGGTGTCTTTTTTTCCCCCTACTCTCTTGGAACCCAAGAAATGCTGTGCCTGTCTGTCCTTCTCTTTTCTTTTCCACTGGATGAAGGCACGAAGAACCTCAACTGGGCGTTCATAGTGCTCACATCACCCCCAGTGGCGTATGTCTGTACAGCAGCCTTGAAACTGCCAGTTCTGCCTCACCTCTCAGACTTGTTTTTTCTTCTTATGCCATGTATACAGAATGTCTCACAGAACATAGGGCTAAACAAATGCCACATTTGCACACTGTATTTAAATCCCCTAAGGATAAATCATGTATACAATAGTTAATTGTAAGTCACTTTGTTAGCTTAGACCTTATAGAAGTAAAGGTCTAAATACCAAGGGACCTAAGAACACATGCCTCCTTGGAACTGGTCCGGTTCTACTTTCTAGATAGTTATGGCATAGCTGGTTTTGTAGTTTTAAGCACTGTATTTATTCATCTAAGGGGAGGGAAATTGTATTTCTTTAACTTTTTTCTTCTGTAATATTGGAGTAATAATAAGGGTGCTTTTAAATGCCACAATTTTTCTTACAACCTTTGTGAAGATTACATGAAATAATGGTATAAAGCACTGGTCACAGTGTCCAGCATACAGGGAGAACTCAATCAATGCTGCTGATGAAGAGAGACTAAGGGACCTGCCCAAGACCCCACAACAAGTACCTAGATGGGCAAAGGGAGGGGAGGACCTGAGTGGCAAAATTTCTTATCTCCTGAGGTGCAGACTGACACCTTTGCTCTCCAGTTTGCAGGTGGGAATGGTGCAGATAGATGAGGAAAAGAAGGTAAAACCAGAGCAAAGAAAACTGGCTACAGCTATTGTCTCCTTTCCCTCCCCTTAGATGAATAAATACAGTGCTTAAAACGACTGCAGTGACACAGGCAGAGGTCTCTTTACTTAAAAGTTAACAAAAGGATAAAGATCTCTTTCTGAATTTTGCTTATTAGCTGAAATAAAAATAACCCAGCTATGCCATAGCTAAATTTGGATTTCCTTCTCTATCCTACCTCTCTCTCTTATTTATCCAGTCCCTAGCCATCCTTCAGCTCCACCTTCAAAATTCCATGGGGAATGAAAATTTTTACTTTAGAATTGAGCTTTGACATTGCTTGGAAAGACATTCATGGCTGCTGTGAGCACCTACAGATGCTTAATGGAAGGCTGGCCCTGCATGGAGGCAGAGTTGGGCCGGGTTCTGGGACCAGCTCTGACTTAGTCTTCCTGGGCCAAGCCTCTAGCATGGGGCCTTCCTTAGTTCTTTCACTTACAGTTCTTTATTTCTCATTTTTCCATTAACACTCATAGTGCACAGATCATTGCCCCATGGAACTAAATGACAACAGGGAGGAGGGAGGCTGGTGCCACTGACAAGGTGCTTTTGTGCAAATCAGGAAAAAGCACCTGCTTAAGTCAATGCAGGCTCACCAGACTGTGATTTAGCTTGGGTAACAAGTTGAATGTCGACTTTCACTTGCTGTCTCTGTCTCGGGTACCTTTGTGCAGAGCAGAAAAATGCATCATCCTACAGATTAGTCCTGGTGCTCAGCAAACATTTCTTGCTGTGATGCACCTCCTCCCTGATCCTTTTACCCAACTGCTTATGTGGCAGGTAGGTTGTAATTTGTGGCAAGCATCTTAATGAAATCTTGAGTGGGAGTAACAGTTTTATAACTACAGTTACAAGCTCCAGTAGGTACAGCAACAAACAACATAATGGTGTGCAGAGAGCATAATGTTAATGTTTTCCCAGAACATTTACTAACACATGTGTTAAGGCCTTTCAATGTATGATCACATTTAATGTTCACAACAATCTATGAGGTATGTTTCCATTTTATACACGAGAAATCATTAAGTGAGAGAAATTCGTTAACTTGAAACTGATGGAGCAAAGACTTGAACTGATGTTGGTCTGCCTGTTATTTCCTTATTTTGAGACTAATAGAAAATATTTTAGGTTTTGCTGATGCACAAGTATAGCATTAAACATCAGGGAATGAAGCTATAATTCTCCTTTCAGTTTTCTCTCAGTCATTCTGATGGTGATTCCATCTGGTGCCTTTAACAAATATACTTGCTCATCTTCTTCTGATCAATAGAAAGCAGATTTCAGGCTCAAAGCCATCAACAAACAATAGACTCCAAATAAAATTGAATCACAATTTAATCCTAATATTATCTATTTATAGTAAGTGATACTGGTTCTCCATTTCCCATCTATAATGCAAAGTTTCCTTTTTAAAGAAAATCAAGAAATATTTAAAGAAATAACTATTAAGCAAATAACAGTGAAGTGAATTCCATATGATAGTTGTGGGAATGGTAGTCAGAGGTGCTTAGATATGGAAAAAACTGGGGAGATACTGAGCCAACAGATAAGAATTAAAAAATAGTACCATGCACCACTTGGCCACTTCCATGGGCTTTGATGTCAAGGAACTTAATGAGTTTACATCCAGTATTGCTGGTTGCTAACTCGTTACTAGTTCTAACTGGTTACTAGTTCTTAGAAAATCATTCAGTGTCTCTAAATCTCAGTTTTCTCATCTCAAAAATAATTCTTAATATCCACTTTAATGGTATTATTGTGACAGAAAAATGAAATAATTTTTGTGACAATGCCTGGCATATGGAAGTTAATCCACAAATATTAGTTTATTCTACTCTCTCCCTTCTCTTTGCTTCCCTGGTGGCTCAGACCACCAGCAGCTGTCTGCAATGCAGGAGACCCGGGTTCCATCCCTGGGTTGGGAAGATCCCCTGGAGAAGGAAATGACAGCCCACTCCAGTATTCTTGCCTGGAAAATCCCATGGACGGCAGAGCCTGGTAGGCTACTGTCCATGGGGTTGCAAAGAGTCAGACACAACTGAGCGACTTCACTTCACTTCACTTCCCTTCTCTTTAGTTACCATAGTTGGTAGAAGAATATTTCATCTTTCTCCTCAGCTGTTAGTAAGAGCTCTTTTTATTAACTTCTTTCTTTACTTTAAACTGTGTTCATTAAATAATGAGCAGGAAAAGTACTTATTAAAGTTTACATTTTGTATGAAGCAAAACAAGTTGACACACTGGAAATTGATCATTGCCATGCCAATATAGCACCTGGACATCCCTTCTCTACACTCAGATCTAACCAGTTTTCTAACCTTGTTGTTCATTGTTTTCAGTCACTAAGTCATGTTTTCATTCATTGCAACCCCTTGGACTGCAGCACTCCAGGTTTCCTGGTCCTTCACTATCTCCGAGAGTTTGCTCAAACTCAAGTCCATTGAGTCAGTGATGCCATCCAACCATCTTATTCTCTATTGCCCCTTTCCTCTCCTGTCATCAATTTTTCCCAGCATCAGGGTCTTTTACAGTGAGTTGGCGCTTCACATCAAGTGACCAAAGTATTGGAGCTTCAGCTTCAATACCAGTCCTTCCAATGAACCTTCAGAGTTGATTTCTTTTAGAATTGACTGGACTCTCAAAAGTCTTCTCTAGCACCACAGTTCAAAAGCATCAATTCTTTGGCATTCAGCCTTCTTTACGGTCCAACTCTCATATTCATACATAACTACTGTAAAACCATAGCTTTAAATATATGGACCTTTGTCTGCAAAGTGATATCTCTGCTTTTTAATATGCTGTCTCAGTTTGTCATAGCTTTTCTTCCAAGGTACAAGCATCTTTTAATTTCATGGCTGCAGTCACCATCTGTGGTGATTTTGGAGCCCAAGAAAATAAAATTTCTCACTGTTTCCACTTTTTCCCCATCTATTTGCCATGAAGTCATGGGACCAGATGCCATGATCTTAGTTTTTTGAATGTTGAGTTTTAAGCCAGCTTTTTCACTCTTCTCTTTCACCCTTATCAATAGGCTCTTTAGTTCCTCTTCACTTTCTGCCATTAGAGCGGTATCATCTGCATATCCGAGGTTATTGATATTTCTCCTGGCACTTTTGATTCCAGCCTGGCATTTCACATGATGTTACTCTACATGTAAGTTAAATGTACAGGGTGACAATACACAGCCTTGACATACTCCTTTCCCAATTTTGAACCAGTCCATTGTTCCATGTCTGGTTCTAACTGTTGCTTCTTGACCTGCATACAGGTTTCTCAGGAGACAGGTAAGATGGTCTGGTATTCCCATCTCTTGAAGAAGAATTTTCCACATATTGTTGCAATCAACACAGTCAAAGGCTGTAGCATAGTCAGTAAAGCAGAAATAGATATCTTTCTGTAATTTCCTTGCTTTTTCTGTGTTCCAGTGGGTGTTGGCAATCTGATCTCTGATTTCTCTGCCTTTTCTAAATCTAGTGTGTACATCTGGAAATTCTCAGTTCACGTACTACTGAAGCCTAGCTTGAAGGATTTGGGGCATTACTTTGCTAGCACGTAAAGTGAGTGCAATTTGCACAGTATTTTGAACATTCTTTGCCATATACTTTCTTTGGGATTGGAATGAAAACTGACCTTTTCCAGTCCTATGGCCATGGTTGAGTTTTCAAAATTTGCTGACATATAGAGTGCAACACTTAAACAACATCATCTTTTAGGATTTGAAATAGCTTAGCTGGAATTCAGTCACCTCCACTAACTTTGTTCATAGTAATGCTTCCTAAAGCCCACTTGACTTCACACTCCAGGATGTCTGACTCTAGGTGAGTGATCACACCATTGTGGTTATCTGGGTCATTAGGATCTTTTTTGTACAGTTCTGTGTGTTCTTGCCACCCCTTCTTAATATCTTCTGCTTCTGTTAGGTCTATACCATTTCTGTCCTTTATTGTGCCTATCTTTGCATCAAATATCCCCTTGGTATCTCTAATTTTCTTGAAGAGATCTCTAGTCTTACCCATTCTATTGTTTTCCTCTATTTCTTTGTATTGTTCACTTAAGAAGGCTTTCTTATCTGTCTGCATTCAGTTGGGTATATCTTTCCCTTTCTCCTTTGCCTTTCACTTCTCTTCTTTTCTCAGCTATTTGCAAGGCCTTCTCAGACAACCCCTTTGCCTTTTTTTCTGTGGGATGGTTTTAGTCACCACCTCCTATACCGTGCTATGAACCTCCATCCATAGTTCTTCAGGCATTCTGTCTACCAGATCTAATCTCTTGAATCTATTCGTCACCTCTACTATTTAATCATAAGGAATTTGATTTAGGTCATACCTGAATGGGCTAGTGCTTTTCCCTACTTTCTTTAATTCTGAAGTTTGCAATAAGGAGCTCATGATCTGAGCCACAGTTAGCACCATGTCTTATTTTTACTGACTGTATGGAGTTTTCTCATCTTTCGGTTTCTTATTCTTTATTCCTTGGTTTCTGTATAGTTGTACTTCCCTGAACTACCATTTGAAAGTGCCACCCTCCCAGTGGCTCCCCTAAGCACTATCACATCAGAAAGAAGCAACCTTGAATTTTTTTTAAGTTCTGTGTTCTGAGCTTATAGAAACTTAGGCTTAACTCTAAACACTATACTCTCCATATTTTCCCAAAGTAAGATCATGAAACACAGATTGTAGCTTTAATTATTATAAAACATTAGTACCCTGCACTGATGTAAAAGTCCTGAGGAGGATCAGATTCTCACTAGTGTGAGGAGGTCCTAAGTCACATGGTTATTTAAATGGTGTAGACATTTTAAAAAATTACTTGCTTATTTGTTTATTAATTTTTGCCTATGCTAGGTTGCTACACGCAGTGAGCAAGGGGCTCCTTTCTAGTTGCAGTGGCTTCTCCTGTTGCAGAGCGCAGGCTGTAGGGCATGCGGGTTTCAGTAGTTGCAGCGCGGGCTCAGTGGTTGTGACCTGTGGGCTTAGTTGCCCCGCAGGATGTGGAATCCTCCCAGACCAGGGATCGAACCCCTGTCCCCTGCATTGCCAGGCACACTCTCAACCACTGGACCACCAGGCAAATCATTTAAAGAGCAAAAATGTCTCCTTATTCTTGTTGCTTTACCATCCCCTAGGGTCAAATTTGGATTCTGGGCATATCCATATGCTAGCCTACAAGTAGGGAAAAGAAAGGAAATCCAGTATCAGAAATGGAAAGTCAGTCTCCAGTTTTGCTGTAACTATCATGGAGGGATAATTTAAGGAGAACCAAATCTCTGTTTTAGGAGGGGCTTAATCATTAGGGAAATTAAAATTAAAACCATGATAAGATACCACTTAATACCCACCAAGATAGGTATAATTAAAATGACAAAAAATATCAAGTGTTGGTAAGGATGTGGAGAAATGGAAATTCTTCTACACTGCTGGTGCAAATGCAAAACAGAGTACTTACTTTGGAGAACAGTCTGGAAGTTCCTCAAAAAGTTACACATAGGTTTACCACATAGTGCAGAGTGCATTCCACTCCTGGTGTATACACAAGAGAATTGCAAACATATGTTTACACAAAAACTGGAGCATGAATGTTCATAGGTGCAGTATTCATAACAGCTAAAAGGGGAAGCAAACCAAATGCCCATCAACTGATAAACTGATATACAAAATACAGTGTAACTATACAATGGAATGTTATTTGAGCATACAAAGAAATGAAGAGCATGCTACAACATGGATGAACCTTGAAACATTATGAAAAGTAAAAGAGGCCAGATACAAAAGGCTACATGTTATATGACTCTGTTTCATGACAGGTCCAAAGTAGACAAATTTAAAGAGAGGAGCAGGGGCTGCAATGGCACCCCACTCCAGTACTCTTGCCTGGCAAATCCCATGGATGGAGGAACCTGGTGGGCTGCAGTCCATGGGGTCGCTAAGAGTCGGACACGACTGAGCGACTTCACTTTCACTTTTCACTTTCATGCGTTGGAGAAGGAAATGGCAACCCACTCCAGTGTTCTTGCCTGGAGAATCCCAGGGATGGGGGAGCCTGGTGGGCTGCCGTCTCTGGGGTCACACTGTCGGACACGACTGAAATGACTTAGCAGCAGCAGCAGCAGGGAGAGGAAAAAGGGAATGACTGCTCTGTGTGTAATTGGTTTCTTTTTGGGGTGATGAAAATGTTCTGGAATTAGATAGTAGTGAGAATTACACAAGCTTTGGAACATATTAAAATCACCAAATTGTACACTTTAAAGTGATGAAGGTTATGCTAGGTGAATTATAGCTTAATAAAATGAGAAACCCTCTTTGATAAAGTAGCATTTGAACAGAAAATTGAAGGAATGAAAGGAGCAATCTACCCAATATCTAGGGAAAATGAATGCCAAGCAATGTGAACTGTAGAACTTATTCCACAGTTATATGTTCAATATTTAATATTCCTGTCCTCATTCAGTCTTTGTTACTGTCATGGCATAGTTTAATATAGTCACATTTTGTGTAAATAATGAGAGTAAATAGAATCTTAAGAGACTTAGGAAGGGGAGATTTTAATTATTGAATCATGAAGAAACGAAGGTGGAAATATGAAACAATTTAAGAATAATTAGAATAAAAAGAGCTGCAAAGAAAGAGAAGATGATAAGCACTGATACATTAGTAAAAAAAATTCAGTTCAGTTCAGTCGCTCAGTCTTGTCCAACTCTTTGCAAGCCCACAGACTGCAACACGCCAGGCTTCCCTGACACTCACCAACTCCTGGAGCTTTCTCAAACTCATGTCCATCGAGTCGGTGATGCCATCCAACCGTCTCATCCTCTGTCATCCCATTCTCCTCCCGCCTTCAATCTTTCCCAGAATCAGGGTCTTCTCTAGTAAGTCAGTTCTTCGCATCAGGTGGCCAAAGTATTGAAGTTTCAGCTTTAGCATCAGTCCTTCCAATGAATGTTCAGGACTGATTTCGTTTACGATTGACTGATTTGATCTCCTTGGGGACTCTGCAACACCACAGTTCAAAAGCATCAGTTCTTCAGTCCTCAGCTTTCTTTAATTCTTTATAGTAAAAAAAAAAATATTAAGCACTAGAATTATACAAATGTAGGTTATATCTCACACTATCAACTAGCAATTTCCTCGGGAAATTTTCTTCACTCTGTGTTCCTCAGTTTCCCACATCCTATATAAGGTATGAAAGCAATAACATCTACATATCTGTGAGAAATATGTAGGGTATTTCACCTTATTCAGTAAAATGCTGAATTTGACACTGATAGACCCTTAATACATAATAATTATTCACAATAATTATCATAAGAGACCCCATACAAATTCTGAGTTGTCTTAGCTTTTAAAAAGTAAAAACTATATGTTTAAATATGTTTTTAAAACAATGAATGAGATATATAGACTACATCCAGTAAGACTCTTTACATTTTAGCTATTTAAGTATTAAAATCTTAGAGTTTGCATAAAAGACTATACAAAGAGTTATCACCTACATTTTAAGGTGCCAAATGGTTAAAACCAAGCTTTGTTAGAGAGACAAGAATGTATTGAGACTAAATTAAAAGATGTTTTCCACATGTACTCAATATTTTTAGAAAACAAGCACGTTATGCTTAAAACTATTTTGAGAATAACACTGTGGTGAAAAACAATACCAACAATCACTTTACTAATTAAAATATATGAAACCAAACAACTGTTTTGGGGAATTGATCTTGCTGATTTAGAGTACTAAAAGTAAGTACTTCTCATATTTCCCTCAGTGAGATAAACTTAGTGAAAAATCTGGCTAAGCAAGGATGAGCAGAAGTTGACATATTTGAATAGTTTTGCTGGCATATGTCAGAATCCTGTTTAAAATGCTAGAAAGGTTGGAGTCTTCTGGGAATTGAGGCAATCATGAAACAGGGAAAGATTACTGGATTAGGAGTTGGGGTATAGGGGTCACATCCCTGGCTCTGAACACTCTCTAGCCAGAGGATCATGGCATGCTAACTCCTTTGTTTCTCAATCTTCTTTTTTAAAGATGAGAGGATTTTTCTTGGTAGGCTGAGATCTTTCTCAGTTCTAGTATTGTATGGTTCTATATGCTGCTGCTGCTGCTGCTGCGTCGCTTCAGTCGTGTCCGACTCTGTGCGACCCCATAGATGGCAGCCCACCGGGCTCCCCCATCCATGGGATTTTCCAGGCAAGAGTACTGGAGTAGGTTGCCATTTCCTTCTCCAATGGTTCTATATAATATTTACTTTTTTGGAAGAAAAATGCTAAGCCTGAATTCAGGTTTTGTTTCTTTGTCTGTGTTAGTTACTCAGTTGTGTCACACTCTTTGCAACCTCATGGACTGTAGCCCACCAGGCTCGTCTGTTCATTGGATTTCCCAGGCAAGAATACTGGAGTGGGTTACCGTTCCCTTTTCCAGGGGATCTTCACAACCCAGGGATTGAACCTGTGTCTCCTGCATTGTGAACAGCTCTTTACCATCTGAGTCACCAGGGATAAACCAGATGAACTTTATAAACCAGGTTTATAAGGCAGCTGTGAATTCCAGAGCTTGGGTCAACTTTGCCTTTGTGGGTAGTTGTCAAGTATATGATACATCTCTTTTCAGCTCCTTTTTCTTCTTTGCTGTTGTGGTTCATTTTGCCTTTAAGAAAATGAACTAGAACTCTTCTATAAGCTTCTTATTATATATTTATTAGGATAAACTCTAAAATGGAAACAAAAATGAATTAGGGAATTGGAAGGTTTAGGTGAGAATCTTACCCATCATGCATCAAAAGAGATGAATAAATCAAAAATATAAAAGGAGTTAGGAATCAGGGAGGATTTATAGGAAGTTCTAACTTATATCTCATGGCAGATCCAGAAGAAAATGGAGGGAGTAGAAGAAACAAAATACTTAAAAAATAAAAATAAATTTTCACAAAGACATGAGTCCTCAAATCCAAAATACAATATGATTATAGAGCAGGAAAAAAATAAAAGAAAAACAAAAATAAATGTATACATAGCTCTATCCCATTGATCTCTCTTACTGGCACTACAGAACATCAAGGAAACAGCAGAAATTGGAAAAACTACCAGAGGTAAAAGAGAGATTAACTATTGGGGGGAAAAAAATAAAGATGAGATTGACAACTGACTCTTCAATGTCAACAATTGCTGCCAAAAGACAAAGAAGACACAACTTCAACATGCTGAGAAAAAAATTCGCTCTCAACCTTGAATTTAATATGCAACATAATATTATTCAACAGCAAGTGAAAATTAGGAAATATTGGTTGTAAATATGCAAAGGGAATTTGTCTGCCAAGCACCTTTAGTAAAGGAATTAGTGAAGGGAAAATGACTGTTTAGAAGAAAATGGACCTAGAATTAGGAACAAAATCAGACCATGGAATGCTGAAGTCAGTAAATTGGCCAATTTAATTTTAAAATCTTACTTTTTGTATTAAAAAGAGGAAAATTAAAATTAAACATTCAGCAAGTGTTGAATGAGTAGTTAACTTGTACTGGGTCACTGACTTTTCAGTAGTTGCACAGAAATGTGAAATTATGATTTAGTAAACATTTTCATAATGCAGAGTTCCAAAGAATAGCAAGGAGAGATAAGAAGACTTCCTCAGCAATCAATGCAAAGAAATAGAGGAAAACAACAGAATGGGAAAGACTAGAGATCTCTTCACGAAAATTAGAGATACCAGGGAAAATTTCATGCAAAGATGGGCTCGATAAAGGACAGAAATGGTATCAACCTAACAGAAGCAGAAGATATTAAGAAGAGGTGGCAAGAATACACAGAAGAACTGTACAAAAACGATCTTCATGACAAAGATAATCATGATGGTGTTATCACTCACCCAGAGCCAGACATCCTGGAATGTGAAGTTAAGTGGGCCTTAGAGACCTTCACTACAAACAAAGCTAGTGGATTGAATTCCACTTGAGCTCTTTCAAATCCTGAAACATGATGCTGTAAAAGTGCTGCATTCAATATGCCAGCAAATTTGGAAAACTCAGCAGTGGCCACAGGACTGGAAAAGCTCAGTTTTCA
>NW_011494882.1:1760749-1761266 GCF_000754665.1 Bison bison bison
CTCTTGAGAGTCCCTTGGACTGCAAAGAGATCCAACCAGTCCATTATAAAGGAGATCGGTCCTGGGTGTTCTTTGGAAGGAATGATGCTAAAGCTGAAACTCCAGTACTTTGGCCACCTTACGTGAAGAGTTGACTCATTGGAAAAGACTCTGATGCTGGGAGGGATTGGGGGCAGGTGGAGAAGGGGACGAGAGAGGATGAGATGGCTGGATGGTATCACCGACTTGATGAACATGAGTTTGAGTGAACTCCGGGAGTTGGTGATGGACAGGGAGGCCTGGTGTGCTGCAATTCATGGGGTCGCAAAGAGTCAGACATGACTGAGTGACTGAACTGAACTGAACTGAACTCCTTGGAGGAAAATTTATGACCAACCTAGACAGCATATTAAAAAGCAGAGATTTTACTTTGCCAACAAAGGTCCTTCTAGTCAAGGCTATGGTTTTTCCAGTAGTCATGTATGGATGTGAGATTTGGACTGTGAAGAAAGCTGAGTGCCAAAGAATTGATGCTTTT
>NW_011494882.1:1761366-1762551 GCF_000754665.1 Bison bison bison
ATATCAATTAAAAGACAGAGATTATCTGACTCCTTAAATAAAATAAAATCTAGTTATATGCTGTAGGAAATAGACACACTTAAAACAACCACACAGATGGCTGAAAATAACAAGATAGAAAAGATATACACTGTATATTATATGGATTAGGTCCTGTTACAAGTGACAAATAAGCCAAAAGGATAGTGCTTAACTGAGCTTGAAGTTAGTCTCTCCTGTACTCTCCAGTCTCCCTAGAGTCTGGAGGCCAGTCTCTAGGGCTGGCAAGACGTCTTCACTCCATGGAATCTCAGCCACCCAGCTTCCTTCTCTTCATAGCAATATCACTCCTAGGCTGAGACCCTCACACTCACGATCCAATATGGTAGAATCTGCAACCTAGGCAGCAGGATACAAACAGAATTGGAACCTGCTTGTCTGAATCCAGAGTCTGTGTTCTTAAATACTGTGTAGTACTGACAAATAGCTTAACTTCTCAGGACAAGTATTTCCTTACCTGTAAAATCAAAAAGATAGTCTAGTTGGGGGCCTGGGGGTCAAAAACTGATGTCAAATAGGCCCAATAAAGTCTACAAATTACTTTTATTTGGACACATTGTATTTTTTATCTTTTTTGTTTCAGAATTCCTTTAAGTGGGACATGCGGTGTCCAGTCTGCCAAGGCCCTCCCATGCTTTTCCTTGTATCATCTTTTCATAGTGTTACATTTCTGGCACCAGAAGACATTGAAGTTGGGGCCACCTTTCCCTTTTGGTGTTGCCATCCATCAGTGGGTAGCATCGCCTGTGCAGTGGACATGAACTTGGGCAAATTTTAGGAGATGGTGAGAAACAGGGAAGCCTGGTATGCTACAGTCCATGAGGACACAAAGAGTCGCACACGACTGGGTGACTGAACAACAACAAAAAAACACCTTTCCCTTCTAGCTCTACAATGCTATTACAGTTTGCTGAGGAAGGTTCACCAAAATTATAGGGTACTTGATTCATGCTAACATCATTAAAATAGCTCAAAGAAGTACTACACATTTAGTTAAATGAAATAGTAACAAAATAAAGCACCTTGAGTAGTTGTTGTTGTTCAGTCACTAAGTCGAGTTAGACTCTTTGTAACCCCATGAACTGCAGTGTGCCAGGCTTCCCTGTCCTTCGTGATTTCCTGGAGTTTGCCTCAAACTCATATCCA
>NW_011494882.1:1762651-1769989 GCF_000754665.1 Bison bison bison
GGAGTGATGATAAGGCTGAAACTTCTATACTTTGGCCACCTCATGCGAGGAGTTGACTCATTGGAAAAGACTCTGATGCTGGGAAGGATTGTGGGCAGGAGGAGAAGGGGATGACAGAGGATGAGATGGCTGGATGGCATCACCAACTCGATGGACAGGAGTTTGGGTAGACTCTGGGAGTTGCTGATGGACAAGGACGCCTGGCATGGTGTAATTCATGGAGTCACAAGGAGTTGGACACGACTGAATGACTGAACTGACTGAAACATTTTCAGAGTGTAAAGTTATCACCAAAGTATAGAAATATAATCGATGACTTACAAAGAATAAGAAAGAAAAAGAAACATAGAATGATATAGCATTCAACAGAAAACCTAGAGGAGATAAAAAACAGTAGAGAAAGAATGGTAAGCAGAAGATAGTAGAAAATTAAGATAATAGATAAAAGCCCTATAGAAATAGTTTTATCTTTAAAGTCAATGTCTAGTCCTGAAAATCAGATACTCCACATAAACCACTAACCACAAGCCTATCTTTCTTTATATACGGGGGAAAAAAAAACATGAAGTACTGCAGTTCAATTAAAAAATTCTCCACCAACTTACAATTTTTCCAAAATGAAACTAAGATATTAAAATGTCCATTCGTATAAGTAACAAGTTTTAATGATAGGATATGAAATGCTTAAAACATTGCTTCCTGATCATCAATTAATATAGTTGTTAACAAACAACTGCTTTATATCCAGTTAAGGGAATTGGTGTGGAAAAAACATTGTTAAGAAAAATGTTCTGTGGAGCATAATTAAATTATATAATTAACATATCAATTAAAAGACAGAGATTATCTGACTCCTTAAATAAAATAAAATCTAGTTATATGCTGTAGGAAATAGACACACTTAAAACAACCACACAGATGGCTGAAAATAACAAGATAGAAAAGATATACACTGTATATTATATGGATTAGGTCCTGTTACAAGTGACAAATAAGCCAAAAGGATAGTGCTTAACTGAGCTTGAAGTTAGTCTCTCCTGTACTCTCCAGTCTCCCTAGAGTCTGGAGGCCAGTCTCTAGGGCTGGCAAGACGTCTTCACTCCATGGAATCTCAGCCACCCAGCTTCCTTCTCTTCATAGCAATATCACTCCTAGGCTGAGACCCTCACACTCACGATCCAATATGGTAGAATCTGCAACCTAGGCAGCAGGACTGAGGAAGGCATAAAGAGACAAAAAGAAAGTGCCAGCCATTTTAAGAAATATTCTCATGCTCTGCACATAAAAATGCATTTAATCCTCAAAGGGCCCCCTGAGATGAAAACTACTGCTGTTATCACAGTGCAAAAGGGCAGATTGAGGCACAGGGAGTAATGAGTTGTCCAAGTCACATGACTGGTAAGTGGTACAAACAGAATTGGAACCTGCTTGTCTGAATCCAGAGTCTGTGTTCTTAAATACTGTGTAGTACTGACAAATAGCTTAACTTCTCAGGACAAGTATTTCCTTACCTGTAAAATCAAAAAGATAGTCTAGTTGGGGGCCTGGGGGTCAAAAACTGATGTCAAATAGGCCCAATAAAGTCTACAAATGACTTTTATTTGGACACATTGTATTTTTTATCTTTTTTGTTTTAGAATTCCTTTAAGTGGGACATGCGGTGTCCAATCTGCCAAGGCCCTCCCATGCTTTTCCTTGTATCATCTTTTCATAGTGTTACATTTCTGGCACCAGAAGACATTGAAGTTGGGGCCACCTTTCCCTTTTGGTGTTGCCATCCATCAGTGGGTAGCATCGCCTGTGCAGTGGACATGAACTTGGGCAAATTTTAGGAGATGGTGAGAAACAGGGAAGCCTGGTATGCTACAGTCCATGAGGACACAAAGAGTCGCACACGACTGGGTGACTGAACAACAACAAAAAAACACCTTTCCCTTCTAGCTCTACAATGCTATTACAGTTTGCTGAGGAAGGTTCACCAAAATTATAGGGTACTTGATTCATGCTAACATCATTAAAATAGCTCAAAGAAGTACTACACATTTAGTTAAATGAAATAGTAACAAAATAAAGCACCTTGAGTAGTTGTTGTTGTTCAGTCACTAAGTCGAGTTAGACTCTTTGTAACCCCATGAACTGCAGTGTGCCAGGCTTCCCTGTCCTTCGTGATTTCCTGGAGTTTGCCTCAAACTCATATCCACTGAGTCGGTGATGCCATCCAACCATCTTATCCTCTGTTGCCCACTTCTTCTCTTGCCCTCAATCTTTCCCAGCGTCAGGGTCTCTTCCAATGAGTCGGCTCTCTGCATCAGGCGGTCAAAGTATTGGAGCTTCAGCTTCAGCATCAGTCCTCCCAATGAATATTCAGGGTTGATTTCCATTAGGATTGACTGATTTGATCTCCTTGATGTCCAAGGGACTCTCAAGAGTCTTCTCCAGCACCACAGTTCAAAAGCATCAATTCTTCAGTTCTTAGCCTTCTTCATGGTTCAAGTCTCACATTCATACATGACTACTACAAAAACCATAGTTTTTACTATATAGAGCTTTGTTGGCAAAGTGATGTCTCTGCTTTTTAATACACTGTGTAGGTTTGTCATAACTTTTCTTCCAAGGAGCAAGTTTCTTTTAATTTTGTGGTTGTAATCACCATCTGCAGTGATTTTGGAGCCCAAGAAAATGAAATCTGTCACTGTTTCCACTTTTTCCCAATCTATTTGCCATGAAATGATGGGCCCAGATGCTGTGATCTTCATTTTTTGAATGTTAAGTTTTAAGCCAGCCCTTTCACTCTCCTCTTTCACTTTCATCCAGAGGCTCTTTAGTTCTTCTTCAAGCGGCTTGAGTATCCTTTACTCATTTTTTATATACTACATACACAGGGACCTAGAGATTACCATACTAAGCAACATTAAACAGATACCATATGATATCACTTATATGTGGAATCTGAAATACAACACAAATCAATAGAACTACAAAACAAATACAGATTCACAGACACAGAGAATAACTTTGGTTGCCAAGAAGCAGGTGGGAAGGGAGGGAGACAACAGAAGTTTGGGATTAGCAGAAACAGACTATTTCATTACGTAGGATGGATAGACAAGAAAGTCCTACTGTATAGCACAGGTATGCAATATCCTGTGATGAACCATAATGGAAAAGAATAGGAAAAAGAATATACAAGTATATACATAAAAATATGTGTATAACTAAGGCACGTTGCTGTACAGAACAAATGACAAAATTGTAGATCAACTATATGTCTATAAAATGAAATATCTATATGGCAAACTCCAGAGATTGATACGGTGTGGTTCTAAGATTAGCTTTCAGTCTGTATTCATTACAATATGGGGAACCTTCCGAATAGAACTGATTAATAAATCTAGTTGCTTTTTTAATTGACTTTATTTTTTTAAAGCAGTTTTAAGTTCACAGAAAAATTGAGGGGAAGATACAGATACTCCCAGGTGCACTCTACCCCCACACACGCACAGGCTCTGCCATTATCAACATCTCCCAGCAGAGTGATATACTTGTTACAGTTGGTGAAGCTGCACTGACACATCATATTCGCCCAAAGTCCATAGTTTACAGTTCACTCTTGTGTCCATATAGTTTTATATCCACCTTCTGTTTCATTACCTTGATTTCATGTCTCTAACCTAAGCCACCTGAATATGCTTCCTAATTCAAGTTACACTGTCACGATTGGTTGCTTGTTTCAGGACCAATGTGTTAATAGAGGGGACTTCTCAGTAATTCTATTTTTGATTGCTCGAGGTTGAATGGGGCTTTAAAATCCTACCCCACTGCTTCATCTACCAGGTCATGGCTCAGTTGTTCATCATTTCGACACTGGCTGTTTGTTTCTCTTCCTAATGGCTATTGCACTTTGTTTCAGAGCTGTTTGGGTGCAGGCACAGAGAAAGAAGATAGTTAAGTTTATCTACCTTGTGCTTTAGCTATCAAGTGTAACACAGGACAAAGGAATAAGGGAGTGAGAGCATCTTTATAGTGACAAACATTGTCTCCATTGGCAAAGGGGAAAGTGAAGATAAAAGAAGACTAATGGACAGAACAAACTGGAGAATCACATGCTCTGGAAAGGAGTAGGTTATATGGCACATCTAAACAGTGTTCAAGTATCTTTTTTCTGTGTGCTGGAAATTAGGGTTCGGGTGGGAGCACTGCAAAGGAAGCTCTTACAAGGAGAAATTATTTGAATTGATGCTACATTTGCTTTTGATTGAAATGTTGCAGTTGATTAATCTACAAATCAGTAAAATGCTAAGAAGGGTGAAAATCTCATTGGAAATAAATTAATTAGCAGACTTTAGACAGTCTAAAAATTGAATCATGATGAGCAGTCAGGTTGTCACTTCTCATTAAGCCTTTTCACAATTAAAAACACTTTATGCTTTAAGAGACAAGAATGTGCTGATCGAATTCAGTGCTCATCAAGATATGATGGGTGAAAGAGCTACTAAAAAGAGAAAGAAAAAGAAATAAATGTTTCTCTCCTCTAATCTGCTTCAAATTAAGTCATATAATGATGGATAGTTCAATTCACTTTGCATGACCCAAAGAGCAGAAGGAAGGTTGATTTCCATGGATATTTGTATATCTGGAAATCTTTGGTCCATTACTTAAATAACACATCATCAGATAGTTAAATCTTATAAGGAAATGTGACTTCTGAGTTGTGTGTCCTTTGATATGAAAAGGGAGAAAATAAATGCAGAAAGAAGCATAACAAGTTCTAAAATTTCTCATGACAAAGACTTTTAAGTACAAGATGCATGTGTAATCAAAGCACAGGTATCTGAAAATGGTTTAAAATAGGAACAAATATGTCCCACATACTCTGCATCTCTTCCTAAGGCTTTTTCCACCTGGCCCTTCCCTGTTCAAACTGGATTGACATTTAATCTATCCCTTGCCCCAGGGTAGATTTTAACAGCTGAACACAAGGAGTCTTCTCTGTCACGTCTGAATCATCTAAAGTCTCTAGAAATTTACTACATAAAACACTAGTTTGAAAGAAAAGATGTTTTGAGAATCAAAGCAAGGCCCTGAAGGATTTGAGACATAAAGTTTATGTCATAAAAAATACATATGGGAGAATAGATAAAGGCCAGAACAACCTTGTCTCCTGAATATTCTATCAACTAGGGAAGAGGGAAGAGTTGCCAAGGGAAAGAAGAGAGAACATACCTCAGTGAGTCCCTGATAGGATTCGGTGTCTTACTCCTCACCTGAGGTCCTGAAGCAGTTGACGAATTTCACAAAACTTTATGTAAATTGCAGGTCTGTAATTCCAATTACATGTTATATGAGCTAGTAGTGTAGTAGTGTTGGATTTTTTTTTAATCCTTATTTTTATAAGGATATAGTTTTGGAGAACTAAGAGCAGAGGTTTAGAATCTGTGCCTTTCCTTCCTGGAGAAGAAAAGATACCTTTGCTCCCCATGACTGGAGAACAAAGTGAAAATGCCTACATTGGGCAGACACATGTACAGCATCCTTTCAGAGCCCCCCTGCTTCCCAGTGTGGCACAGGAGTTAAGAGGACTTTCTTCATGTGGCCACAGAATGATGAAGTCATGACTTCGCGAGCTGAGGACCCTGGTCCCTGGAGGCCTGATGGCTGAGGTGGTGAGGGCACTGAAGCTGTCTCCCTGTGCTGTCCAACGGGAGGCTGGAGGGTGCTGAGAATGTCCCGGGGAAGCAGCCTTGGGGTCAGATGTTCCTTACTTCCACTCTGTCTCATTTTAATTCTCATACCTTGGCACTAGACCAGATCCTCAAGAAACTGGCAAAATACTGGCATAACGGGAAAGAAGTTAATGATTAACTGAGACAATGAGGAGTTGACTATTAAAACATAGAACTGACTTGATCAAGAGGAATTGGAGGATGTGAGATAAAAGTTGAAATCTTCTTTATTAAGAAATAAAGTAGTTTTTCTTTTCTGCTCTGGAGTGTGTACTTGAGAAGCTAACAGCATCTTGAAGAAGACACAAAATCCAGATCAACAGCAGAAATGCATTATGGGATGGATATTCATTTTTATGATAAAATTTCTTACTTTATAAAATAATGTACCAGATTACAATGAATACAAATATTGAATCACTATGAGGTACATCTGTAACTAATATAATGCCATATGCCAATTATACCAAAATAAAAAAATAAGGAATAATATATATCAGTACGTGAACCGTGAACTTCCAAATGTTCAAGCTGGTTTTAGAAAAGCAGAGGAACCCGAGATCCAATTGCCAACATCCACTGGATCATTGAAAAAGAAAGAGAGTTCCAGAAAAACATCTATTTCTTCTTTATTGACTATACCAAAGCCTTTGACTGTGTGGATCACAATAAACTGTGGAAAATTCTGAAAGAGATGGGAATACCAGACCACCTGACCTGCCTCTTGAGAAACTATATGCAGGTCAGGGAGCAACAGTTAGAACTGGACATGGAGCAACAGACTGGTTCCAAATAGGAAAAGGAGTACGTCAAGGCTGTATATTGTCACCCTGCTTATTTAACTTATACGCAGAATACATCATGAGAAACCCTGGGCTGGAAGAAGCACAAGCTGAAATCAAGATTGCCAGGAGAAATATCAATAACCTCAGATATGCAGATGACACCACCCTTATGGCAGAAAGTGAAGAGGAACTAAAAGGAGTCTTGATGAAAGTGAAAAAGGAGAGTGAAAAAGTTGATTTAAAGCTCAACATTCAGAAAACGAAGATCATGATCCAGTCCCACCACTTCATGGGAAATAGATGGGGAAACAGTGGGAGACTTTATTTTTGGGGGCTCCAAAATCACTGCAGATGGTGACTGAAGCCATGAAATTAAAAGACACTTACTCCTTGGAAGGAAAGTTATGACCAACCTAGATAGCATATTCAAAAGCAGAGACATTACTTTGCCAAAAAGGTCTGTCTAGTCAAGGCTATGGAGAAGGAAATGGCAACCCACTCCAGTGTTCTTGCCTGGAGAATCCCAGGGACCAGGGAGCCTGGTGGGCTGCCATCTATGGGGTTGCACAGAGTCAGACATGACTGAAGCGACTTAGCAGCAGCAGCAGCAGCAGTCAAGGCTATGGTTTTTCCAGTGGTCATGTATGGATATGTTGGTCATGTATGGTCATGTTGGACTGTGAAGAAAGCTGAGCGCCAAAGAATTGATGCTTTTGAACCGTGGTGTTGGAGAAGACTCTTGAGATTCCCTTGGACTGCAAGGAGATCCAACCAGTCCACTCTAAAGGAGATCAGTCCTGGGTGTTCTTTGGAAGGACTGATGCTAGAGC
>NW_011494882.1:1770089-1773888 GCF_000754665.1 Bison bison bison
GGATTGGGGACAGGAGGAGAAGGGGATGACAGAGGATGAGATGGTTGGATGGCGTCACTGACTCGATGGACATGAGTTTTGGTAAACTCTGGGAGTTGGTGATGGACAGGAAGGCCTGGCATGCTGTGATTCATGGGGTCGCAAAGAGTCGGACACAACTGAGCGAATGAACTGAACTAAACTGAACTGGATATCTAATAATATTTTTAAATAAGTTAAAAGTAAAATAATGTGCAAAAGAATGCTTTTAAAATTCTTCACTCTAAGGTGCATATATTATTGAAATTATATAAATGTTTGGGGAAATCATCAATTGTCTAAAACCCATTTAACAAAACTCAAGCATCCAGGCATCTGTATCAGGCTTCCCTGATAGCTCAGATGGTAAAGAATCCACCTGCAATGCAGAAGGCCCCAGTTCTATTCCTAGGTCAGGAAGATCTCCTGGAGAAGGGATAGGCTACCTACTCCAGTATTCTTGGGCTTCCCTTGTGGCTCAGCTAGTACAGAATCTGCCCTCATTGTGGGAGACATGGGTTCGATCATTCAATCCTTGGGTTGGGAAGATCCCCCGGAGAAGGGAAAGGATACTCACTCCAGTATTCTGGCCTGGAGAATTCCAAATTGTATAGTTCATGGGGTCGCAAAGAGTCAGACACGACTGAATGACTTTCACTTTCACAAGCATCCACGTTGCTGTAGAGCCGATGGAAATTGTGTCCCAGAATCCAGTCAGAAACAGTCAGCAATAACATGAGTGAGCGAATGGAGAGGAAAGAAGGAACATCTGCTGAGAATTGATGGTAAGGTTTGAACCTTCCTTTGGTGGCATCTGAAAAATGTTTAATTGAGGATAGGAAGGGATTCATTTTTGAATGAGCACTGGAGAACCACATGTGTACCAGCACATGCCCACAACCATGGAAATCAGATAAAAAGAGAAGCAAGGAGATTCTGAGGAGGTGGAGCATGGTTGATGAGGCACACAGAAGGCTGATGGGTAGTTAGTTCTTCTTAGAGGAGAGGTTAGAGCAAGAGTAGGAAATGGAGTGAAGTATGGTGTGAAAATAGTGTTTCCTTGTCCCTTGCTTCCAAGCATGTAAGCGTACAACACTTACTGAGGACACCTAGGATCTTCACAGGGCTTCCCAAGTGGTGCTAATGGTAAAGAACCCTCCTGCCAATGCAGGAGACATAAGACACAGGTTCGATCCCTGGGTTGGGAAGATCCCCTGCAGAAGGTCATGGCAACCCACTCCAGTATTCTTGCCTGGAGAATCCCATGGACAGAGGAGCCTGGAATGCTACAGTCCATAGGGTCACAAAGAGTTGGACAAGACTGAAGTGACTTAGCACAGCACAGCACAACATAGATGCTTCACAAAGTGCAGGACAAAAAAACAAGCACATTTAAATCACTTACTAGGTTTATGAGGTCAGTTTTCATTCCAGTCCTAAAGAAGGTCAATGCCAAAGAATGTTCAAACTACCATACAGTGGCACTCATTTCACATGCTACCAAGGCAATGCTCAAAATCCTTTAATCTAGGCTTCAGCAGTACATGAACCAAGAACTTCCCCATGTACAAGCTGGATTACCAGATCACCTTATGTGTCTCTTGACATGTATGCAGGTCAAGAAGCAACAGTTAGAAGCAGACATGGAACAATGAACTGGTTCAAAGTTGGGAAAAGAATACATCAAGGTTGTATATTGTCACCCTGCTTATTTAACTTCTATGCAAAGTACATCATATGGAATTCTAGGCTGGATGAAGCACAAGCTGGAATCAAGATCGCCAGGAGAAATATCAACAATCTGCAAATATCCGAAATGCAGATAATACCACTCTAATGGCAGAAAGTGAAGCAGAATAAAGTGCCTCTTGATAAGGGTGAAAGAGGAGGATGAAAAAACTGGCTTAAAATTCAATATACAAAAACTAATGAATGGCAAACGTGGCATCTGGTCCTATTGCTTCATGGCAAATAGGAGGGAAAATAGTGGAAGCAGTGGCATATTTTGTTTTGGGGGGCTTTGAAAACTACTGTGGATGGTGAAATTAATGAAATGAAATTAATGAAATTAAAAGATGCATGCCCTGTGGAAGACGAGCTATGAAGAACCAAGACTGCATATTAAAAAACAGAGACATCACTCTGCCAACAAGGGTCCATATAGTCAAAGCTATGATTTTTCCAGTAGTCTCATACAAATGTGAGTTGGACCATAAAGAAGACTGAGCACTGAAGAACTGATGCTTTCAAATTGTGGTGCTAAAGATAACTCTTGAGAGTCCCTTGGTCAGCAAGAAGATCAAGTAAATCCTAAAGGAAATCAACCCTAAAGATTCATTGGAAGAACTGATGCTGAAGCTCCAATACTTAGGTCACCTGATGAGAAGAACTGACTCACTGGAAAAGATCCTGATAGCTAATTCTGGGAAAGATTGAGTACAGGAGGAAAAGGGGGCTACAGAGGATAAGATGGTTAGATAGCATCATCAACTAAATGGACATGAGCTTGAGCAAGCTCTTGGAGATAGTGAAGAACATAGAAGTCTTGTGCACTGCAGTCCATGAGGTCACAGAGAGTCAGATACGACTTAGCAACTGAACAACAACAAAAACAAAGTACGATGAAAAAAATCCATATATATATATATATGTAGTCAATTCTTGATATTCCTGGTAACTGTGTTTTATAAAGTCATTATGGATACTGGATTAGAGAACTGCTTCTAGAGGAAATAAGAATTAAGTTACTACAAGCCTCTTCCAATATTCATTGGAAGGACTGATGCTGAAGCAGAAGCTTCAGTACTTTGGCCACATGATGCAAAGAGCCGACTCATTGGAAAAGACCCTGATGCTGACAAAGATTGAGGGCAATGGGAGAAGGGGGCAACAGAGGATGAGATGATTGGATGGCATCACCAACTCAATGGACATGAGTTTGAGCATGCTCTGGAAAATAGTGAAGGACAGGGGAGGCTGGCATGCTGCAGTCCATTAGATCAGAAAGAGTCAGACATGACTTTGTGACTGAAAAACAGCAACAAAGCCTCTGGTTGCAACCCTGTCATCAACCTATCAATGCATGGCTTTGCTTTATGTGTTTTTCTGTTTAAAGACACCTTATTTAATGGATATAGTCATCCCTTGGTACCTGTGTGGAAGTGATTTCAGATTCACTAGGGTTACCAAAATCCAAGGATGCTCATGACCTTGGATGAGCCCTTGTATAGTCAGCCCTCTGTATCCACAGTTCTGCTTTCACAGGCTCAACTAACCAGGGATTGTATAGCACTATAGTATTTGCTATTGAAAAATATCCACATGTAATTGGACCCATGCAATTAAAACCTATGTTGTTTATCTTTGACAAAGGAGGCAAGAATATACAATGGATTAAAGACCATCTCTTTAACAAGTGGTGCTGGGAAAACTGGTCAACCACTTGTAAAAGAATGAAACTAGAGCACTTTCTAACACCATACACAAAAATTAACTCAAAATGGATTAAAGATCTAAACGTAAGACCAGAAACTATAAAACTGCTAGAGGAGAACATAGGCAAAACACTCTCCGACATACATCACAGCAGGATCCTCTATGACCCACCTCCCAGAATATTGGAAACAAAAGCAAAAATAAACAAATGGGACCTAATTAAACTTAAAAGCTTCTGCACAACAAAGGAAATTATAAGCAAGGTGAAAAGACAGCCTTCAGAATGGGAGAAAATAATAGCAACTGAAGCAACTGACAAACAACTAATCTCAAAAATATACAAGCA
>NW_011494882.1:1773988-1796256 GCF_000754665.1 Bison bison bison
GAGAAAAGGGAACCCTCTTACACTGTTGGTGGGAATGCAAACTAGTACAGCCACTATGGAGAACAGTGTGGAGATTCCTTAAAAAACTGGAAATAGAACTGCCTTATGATCCAGCAATCCCACTGCTGGGCATACACACTGAGGAAACCAAAGGGAAAGAGCCACGTGTACCCCAATGTTCATCGCAGCACTGTTTATAATAGCCAGGACATGGAAGCAACCTAGATGTCCATCAGCAGATGAATGGATAAGAAAGCAGTGGTACATATACACAATGGAGTATTACTCAGCCATTAAAAAGAATACATTTGAATCAGTTCTAATGAGGTGGATGAACTGGAGCCTATTATACAGAGTGAAGTAAGCCAGAAGGAAAAACACCAATACAGTATACTAACGCATATATATGGAATTTAGAAAGATGGTAACAATAACCCTGTATACAAGACAGCAAAAGAGACACTGAAGTATAGAAGAGTCTTTGGACTCTGTGGGAGAGGGAGAGGGTGAGATGATTTGGGAGAATGGCATTAAAACATGTATAGTATCATATATGAAACGAGTCGCCAGTCCAGGTTTGATGCACGATACTGGATGCTTTGGGCTGGTGCACTGGGACGACCCAGAGGGGTGGTATGGAGAGGGAGGAGGGTTCAGGATGGGGAACACATGTATACCTGTGGCGGATTCATTTTGATATATGGCAAAACCAATACAATATTGTAAAGTTAAAAAATAAAAAATAAAACCTATGTTGTTCAAGAGCCAACTGTATTGTTAATTCAGTAACATTAAACTTACAACCGCACTATAACTTCTACATGAACAAAAGCTTATCTAATATGGGTATTTTCTCCATAAGGACTGTCACAACCTTCCTGCACTTAGGAACACTAGGCAGCACTTCAGCAGTACACTTGGGGGCCATTTGAAACAGAAAATCACCAATAGGAAAGGAAAAAATGAGGCTAGAAATGTGGCACAAAAAGACCACAAAAGGACACCTGTTTTTAGGATGAAAGTTGAAACCAGAAAGCAGAGTATCACCTTATTCAACCTCAACTGAGAGCACATACATCAAGGAATTCAAATTCAGAGGGTTACAAATAAATTTTATTTAGAAGGCAAGTTTGCAAGTGGAGAATCTGAATAATTAGGACTCATGGATGTTAAGATGTTAGTGGGTGCAGACCAAGAAGGTGATTTCTCTTCATCAATGAGAATGAATTATTGAAAAGTGTTCTTTATTCCTATTTGCTTTCAGATTTAGGAATGCTCCAAATGCTTGTAGCAACCCAAACATTGTGTATCACAGATTATTGCAGAAAAGGTTCCCAGGAAACAGACTTGAGGCAGGGATTTGCACTGTGCAAGGTTTACTGGGAAGTGCTCCTGGGATCTACCCCTGCAGGGAAATGAAATGAGGGCACAGAGTTAGGGAGGAGACACTTAACTGAGATGAATCACAAGGACTCACCAGGGACAAGGGTGGGGATGGGGAGTGCTGGAGCTAGAATGGCCTTCAGAGTTGTCTGACATTGAGGCAGAAGAGCTGGATTTTTACAGCTTCCCCATGACCAGTCACTAGGTACGGGCAGAAGGAGCTGTGACTTCGGGTGCAGTAGTGGGTCTCTTCAGCAGATGGTAATTCCTAAAGAGAAGCCCAGCTGTATGAAGTCAAGATCCCCATCAACAGTGGGGATGTGATTTGGAGGTGTGAGTGATGGAGAGAGAATATGGACAGTGCACCCCAGCACCCACAAAACTGTGCCAAGTACAGGACATTTCTAGTGACTTATTTGGGGACAGTCTCAATTATGTTTAACTACCTGAGGTGACAAAATGATGCCTCCCAAAGAAGTCCATTCCCTAACCCCCAAAACTTATGAACATGTTATCTTACTTGGCAAAGAAACAGTGAAGTTGTGGTTACAGTTAAGGATCTTGAGGTGGAGTGCTTATCTTGGAGTATACCTGTATGTCCAGTGTAGCCACATGCATCCTTAAAAGCAACAAAATTTTCCATGCTGCAGAGAACCAGAGATACAGCAGTATGAGAAGGACTCCATCTGGCATTGCTGACTTTGAAGATGCTAGAAGGAAGCTATCAGCCAAGCAACATGGACAGCCTATAGAAGCTGGAAAAGGCAAAAAAAAAAAAAAAAGGATTGTACCCTAGAGCATCCAGAAAGATATGCAGCCCTATATTTTAGCTCAGTGAGACCCATCTTGGACTTTGGGCCTATGAGATAATAAATGTGTATTGTTTAAGCCACCACACTTTTGGTAATTTGTCATAGCAACTCAAGAAACAAATACACAAAGATACTAAAGTAGTGACTGACTCCTAGGCTGAGAGAGAAGGCTATTGTTTCCTGACCTGCATACAGATTTCTCAAGAGGCAGGTCAGGTGGTCTGGTACTCCCATCTCTTTCAGAATTTTCCACAGTTTATTGTGATCCACACAGTTAAAGGCTTTGGCATAATCGTGGCCCCCAAATTTTAAAATATTGCACTAGATTTGGGCTTCAAACTTCAAATTTAATTAAATCAAATATTAAATACCAAGGGCAGTATAGTACAGAGGGAGGCCAATGGATTAGATTTCAGGAAATGTGAGTTCTAATGTCTACTCTACTGCAAGTAACTGTGTAACTTCTCTGAGCTTCAGTTTCCTCATCTGAAATAAAATCAGGTTGAATTTGATGGCCTCTGTGTACCACTTGGACTAAGCTTCAGACAGAACTAGAAAAACCAAATTGATCTCTGAATTAAGCTAGAATTCTCAGGTTAAATAGATAGATTGATTGATTGTCATATAGATATAGTTTATTTAAATTTTTTAAAACAACATAATGCAAACTAGTACAGCCACTATGGAGAACAATGTGGAGATTCCTTAAGAAACTGGAAATAGAACTTCCATACAACACAGCAATCCCACTGCTGGGCATACACACCGAGGAAACCAGATTTGAAAGAGACACGTGTACCCCAATGTTCATCGCAGCACTCTTTATAATAGCCAGGACATGGAAGCAACCTAGATAAATGGAGAAGAAAGCTGTGATACATATACACAATGGAGTATTAGTCAGCTATTAAAAAGAATACATTTGAATCAGTTCTAATGAGGTGGATGAAACTGGAGCCTATTATACAGAGTGAAGTAAGCCAGAAAGAAAAACACCAATACAGTATACTAACGCATATATATGGAATTTAGAAAGATGGTAACGACAACCCTGTATGCAAGACAGCAAAAGAGACACAGATGTATAGAACAGTCTTTTGGACTCTGTGGGAGCTGGGTGGGGGGGTGATTTGGGAGAATGGCATTAAAACATGTATAATATCATATAAGAAAAGAATGACCAGTCCAGGTTCAATGCAGGATACAGGATGCTTGGGGCTGGTGCATTGGGATGACTCAGAGGGATGGTCTGGGGAGGGAGGTGGGAGGGGGTGGTTCAGGATTGGGAACACATGTACACCCATGGAGGATGCATGTTGATGTATGGCAAAACCAATACAATATTGTAAAGTATAAAAATAATAATAAAAAAGAAATATGTGACAGATACAGTCTTCTTGGGAGCTGCAGGGAAACTATGCAGGAAGATGATAAGATGTGTGAACTTTGATGTAAGATAGACATCCTCATTTGTTCTCTACTGTTACCCAGAGTAGATCGTTACCTCTTTAAATCTGTTTCTTCATCTGTAAAATGAAAATGCTAACCTTTCTTCATAGTTGTGTTCAAACTGAAGGGTATTTACAACTTCTAGTTCACTCTTCATCCCCCAGGGAGGATAAATCCATTATCCTGTTTCTCCAAGAAACATTAAACACTCCTTCCTTTTTGCTTCCATCACTTAGGATCTACATAGTGTATCATTACAGCATGTACCCACCAGCCTCCTATGTGAGTATTTTTCCCTATTTTGATTTTCATAAGGACAGAAACTATGTCCAATAGGGCCTAGAATAGTGCCCAGTCTATGAGTGTTTTCTAGTGAATTTTGATTTTTTTAAACTACTAAATAAATAAAAATTAAAACTATGAAATTGCGTTTTTCATCTAGTAGACTGGTGAAGGTATTTAAAAATTCACTCATGCAGGCAAATGAACCTGAACTGAAACAACCTCCCTTGAAATCAAATTAGCAATGTTTCCAGAGACTTAAAACCTCTGTACCCTTCAGTCCAGTAATTCCACTCCTAGGTCTCCATCCAATAGAGATAATAAGCTATTTTACATGTAAAGAGAATAATGTCTGAGGGTGGGGGAAACCGGTAAGTAAATAAATCACAATATTAATAGCAACCATTTCTGAGTAGAAGATGTAAAGCTGACTTTAATTTTCCATTTTATACTTTTCTGTATTTTCCAAAATGTATTTAATGATCGTTTAAAACTTTACAGCAGGATTATGTAATATTTCTTTAGTTATAAGAGAGATTCTTGAAAGCTTAAATATATACTACTAAACATATTTAAAACATGCCCATGTTCCTTAAATATATGTTTCCTTTATTTACTCAGTGCCCAATGTAGCATCCTGCATGTTGCAGGTACCCTATAAATTATACATGTATGATTTTACATGACTGTATCCACTTGGGTCCTTAATTTATCTTTCTTCATTCTATAAATTTAGACATGTCACTTGCATTTTTCTTCTGGTCATTTAAGTTCCAAATACATGCAAGTGTCAGCAGATTTATTTTTCTCCAAAACAGGTTAATGCTCCAGTTAACTGTTGTCCAGATAGTTTTTATTAAAAAGTAGCACAGTTCTCCCTGAGAGATTTCATCATCACATGCTAGGAGGAGCTGAAAAAACTAGGTTACAAGGATTTGTTGGGGTGTCTGATCATTGCTGTATCACTGCTGAAGCAGACAGAAATGAAGTGCTTAAGTAAAAATTATTACCACTCTACTTATTAATGGAGTTTCTTTAGATAGAAAAATTGTTATAATGCTTTTTATGTAAAACGCCAGTGTTTACTTGACGAAATTTATTTTTACTGAGTAAAGATTTCAGTCTTTCAATAGAATTAATCATTAATCATTATTGCATCTTTAAATAAGCATGTTTTAGCATTTGTCCCTGTCACTTCAAGGCTTCCTCTTAGAGTTTGTTACATCAAGTTTGTTTCTCTATTTCTATGAGATTCCCACGATATTCTTTCTCCCCTCAGACCACTATATAATTAAGTCTCTGTTCCCAAAATAAACATCTTTCCTTCTCTATTATTCTTTTCAGCTCTGATTTTGTTTCCCTCATTCTCTGAAGTATTTATGTCTTCAAAAGGTAGATCACACTTAGTTGAATAAATTTAACATTTTTAACCTCCTGCTTACCCCAGCTTCTTTTATTTCTAATTTTATTGAAGCATAGTTGACTTAACAATGTTGTGTTAATTTCTGCTATACGACAAAGTGACTCAGTTATACGTGTGTATGTGTGTGTGTGTATTCCGTGTATTGTCAGTTGCTCAGTCATGTCCAACTCTTTGTGGCCCTGTGGACTGTGTTTGCCAGGCTCCTCTGTACATGGAGTTTTCCAGGCAAGAACACTGGAGTGGGTTGCCATTTCTTTCTCCAGGGGATCTTCCCAACCCAGGGATTGAACCCACATCTCCTACATAGGCAGGTGGATTTTTACCACTGCACCACCTGGAAAGCCCTCATATATAATATATATATGGAAAAGAATATGAAATTCTTTTTCCATTATAGTTTGTCACAGGATATTAAATATAGCTCCCTGTGCTATAAAGTAGGATCTTGTTATTTATCCATCCTATGTATCATAGTTTGTCTCTGCTAATCCCAAACTCCCAACCCTTCCCAACCCCTTGGCAACTGCAATCTGTTGTCTCTATCTGGAGTCTGTTTTTGTTTCATAGATATGTTCATTTGTGTTGTATTTTAAATTCCACATTTGTGATATCACATGGTATTTGTCTTTTTCTTACTTCACTTACTGTGATAATCTCTAGGTTCATCCATGTTGCTGCAAATGGCATTATTTCTGTCTTTTTATGGCTGAGTAATAGTCCATTGTATATATAAACTACATTTTCTTTATCTGTTCATCTGTTGAAATCGACATTTAGGTTGTTTCCATGTCTTGACTATTGTAAATAGTGCTGCTATGAACATAGGGGTGCATTTATCTTTTAAAATTATAGTTTTTTCTGGGTGTATGCCCAGGAGTGAGATTGCTAGCTCATATGGAAATTCTATTTTTAGTTTTTTTAGTAGTTTCCATTCTGTTTTCCATAGTGGCAACACCAATTTATATTCTCACCAACGGTATAGGAGATGGTTTCTCTGCACCATCTCCAGCATTTGTTATTTGTAGAGCTTTTAGTGATGGTTATTCTGAGGTGATACTTGATTGTAGTTTCATTTGCTTTTCCCTAATAATTAGTGATGTCGAACATCTTTTCATGTGCGTGTTGGCCATCTGTATGGCTTCTTTGGAGAAGTTAGGTCTTCTGCCCATTGTTTTGATTTGGCTATTTGTTTTTTGTTGTGAGTTGTATGAGCTGTTTGTATATTTTAGATATTAACCCATTGTCAGTCGCATCATTTGCAATATTTTCTCCTGGGTGGTAGGTTGTCTTTTCATTTTGTTTGTGGTTGCCGGTTTATCCCAACTTACGATTTCTATACTTGCTACACTACTGAAAACACTTTCTTAATGTCTCCCATCAATTTTTGTTAACAAAGCAATGTCTCCTTTCCAGTTCCAACAGCCTCCATTTCTTTATGCTTAATGTTGCTTGCTCCTCTATCTTATTGAAATTTACCTCTTTTCATGTAGATTCTTGGAAGTGTAGGATGTTGCTGACCAAGGAGTAGGATTTAACTCTTTTCCCAAAATTCTCCATTAGTGGGAGGCAATAGTTTGAAAGTACATTTAATTTTTTTAAATTAAATTAAACTGAAGTTAAATGCATGTAGTATTTTGTGTAATGTAAATAAATAAAAAAAAAGTATGCCTAGGAATCTATCTTTCTTCCCTGCACTCTGTACCAACACATCCCACTCCTCTTCACTTAGTCAAATAACCTGGTGAGTATTCTTCCAGTGTATCCATAGTATTACACTGGTATGTATGTAGAAGTAGATATTTTACAAACATAAATGATATATATATAGTTTTTTGGCAATAAATAAGCTTATGTGTCTATTTTTTTTTCAAACCTGTGTATTGCTTTAAAGCTAAAGGGAAGCCCTATTAAGGGTAGGAAGGAGAATAGCATGAAAAGTGGGGAGACATGAAGGTGGACAGATGGCCTGGTTTGTGCTTAAAATGTCTTATAAATACATAGGCATATTTCATATCCGTGCCACACAAAGCTTCTTAAATTTAGCAGTGGAAGATTAAGTGCAGAATTTTGGATTTTGATTTCTTTTCTAACAGTCTTTTTGTTGCTAATGTTGAGAATGGAGAACTTAATCTGAGGGGCATCAATTAAATTCAATACAATTGTTTTTTAAAAAGAGGACTTATTTCTCTATGGCTTTATTTTAATAGTAGGCTTTGATTTTTCAAAAGGTGTGAAGCTGAAAGGAGTTACAGTCAAGGAATAGAAACCCAGCATCTTAATTTTAGTACTCCTCTTTTCACATGCCAGCTCTGCTGTGCAAGGTGATTGTATTTCACAGCCTACTCATATGCTGCAAATATCTTTACACGTGGTAAGCCTTATCCTATCACTGTAGTAACATGCCTTAAACAAAGCATTAAAAGCTTTCAACAAGATGGCATCTGAGTATAATGAGGTTTATCCATCTTCTAGAAAAATGAAACACTGTTTGAAGTGACTTTCAGAGGATGAGAAAGATTTGTACTACATAAGAAAGGATTTCAGTGTTCAGGTTAAAAAGAAACTCCAGTTGAAAAGACTTTAGGGGATTTTTCTATGAACTAAATGATCAGAGATTGATATCTTGTCAAGCACTCTATTGAAAAAGGGAAAGGTTATACAGATATTAAAAAGGACAAGGGATTTAGTGATAAGGATAAGCAACATTGTATTATTATAGATATAGTTACAAACACTGGAGTTATAATTAATCATGTTACATTGAAAGAAGTTAACAGTGATCATTAGCTATTACCTGTAGAGATCAGAGAGATTTAAATAATACATTTTATACAAAAAGATCCAAAAGTGAAAAATCCTTTAGAATTTAGAGACCGTTAAAGAAGAGATAAAGGGGCTTCCCAGGTGGCACAGTTGTAAAGAATCCACCTGCCAACGCAGGAGATGCAAGAGATGAGTTTCTATCCCTGGGTCAGGAAGATCTGCTGGAGGAGGAAATGGAAACCCACTCCAGTATTCTTGCCTGGAACATTGCATGGACAGAGGAACCTGGCTGACTACTATCCAGGGAGTCACAAAGAGTTGGACATGACTGAGTATATGCATGCACATACACACATACATACACACACACACACACACACACACACACACAAAGAAGAGAGAAAGAATGAATTGATACACGTTCAATGAAGTATTCAGGAAACTTGCATCTTTTCCTAAGGGCTAGAAAACTTATGATGCCCTAACCCTCAGATGCATGGGGTGAATAAATTATTTAAGCAGGACAGCATTGATTGATATTTTTCTCTCATTCAAACCTATAAATGTGGCTGGAAAGACCTTAGTAATTGATAAACTCAAGATGGGTAATTTTCATTTTAATCATTGATGTTGATTGTCATACATCCCAGAAGCATTAAAGAAATGTGACAAACAATTGATTTGAGTTTTAATGATGTGTTGCTTGCAAAGTTTTTCAAGGAAAATGCTAAGGGGTTATTTATTTCTTCCCAGCTAAGGCCCCACCTGCTACTTGCCATGCTAACATGAATTCTTCATCTAAACAGATGGGCTTTGCATAGGTATGATTACCAGAAAAGGGGGAAGGGGAATCTGACATACTTTTTTTTTTTTTTTAATAAAAAGGCAACATATTGTTAAAACTAAGATGCCTTGCATTTACCAATCATTTAGAACTATCCATTTGAGACCCATAGCCCACCAGGCTCCTCTTTCCATGGAGTTATCCCAGGCAAGAATACTGGAGTGGGTAGCCATTCCCTTCTCCAAGGGATCTTCCTGACCCAGGGATCAAACCTGGGTCTCCTACATTGCAGGCAGACTTTTTTACCATCTCAGCCACCAGGAAAGCCCAGCAACTAGCTAATCACTGTTCAACTGAGGCCCAATTCAGAGAATATTTTGAATAAATTAAAATACAGAGAGATATCTGGTGAAACCTTGGATTCTGCCCACACGTTGTCTCACCCACTCTCATGTGAGACTCTTACTACATCAGTCTCAGGCTCCATGAAGCTGAGTGTATGCTTAAATACTCCTCCAGGAAATTTCTGTAAGAGTATAATGAAAACTACTGTTTCAATGCTTCTGTAAATCATAATTAAAAAGAGAAATCTAAATTCTCAGTTTATGATCTTGACCCAGTTTAAACACTTACCATTGTATGGATTTATTTTTGCTTTTCTTAAGTCAGAAGCTCTCTTTCCAGAGGCAACTTTGGGACTGATAGTTATCCTGTTACTTCTTTAATCCTCTCTTCTTGGTAATGCAAGTGGTCATATGTGCTATTCAATCAGCTTATCCTCTCCCTTTGGCCATGGTGACTCAAGATGAGCCTATGAAAGTGCTTCCCAAGATGGTCTGCCACAACTGCTAAGGAGAGGGCAAGTTTTACTTTTTCCACAGAGGGTGTTAAGCTGGTAAGATATATCTTGAGCCCAGTATCCCTCATACCTGCTAGATCCAGACATTCAAGAATTTTCAGTTATGTTTATGCATCTATCACTAGTGAATGAAGAGACACAACCAACACACCACACTATACAGTATTGGGTAAGTGGCTTAAATTCTTTGACCTCTTATCTTCACTAAGATTGGATAATGACAACCACCATGCCCGTATACCAGAGAAAAGATGATGAGATCTAACATTTAATATGCAAAGCATTTATTATCTTATAATAGTTATCCAAATGATAAATTTATGCATTTCTCTAAAATATTTAATCACAACAATAGCTATAATTCAAGCCAGTTATTTAGTAGTATGTAAAAATGTCTTATATTTCTTAATCCTTAATGAACCATCTTGTTGTCACATGAATGATACTTACCAGTAAAACAGAAGCTTCAGTCTATTTATAGATCAATAATTAATAGCAATAAATAACTATTTACTTAATAGTTTAATAATGTAGCCTGCCAGGCTCCTCTGTCCATGGAATTTTCCAGGCAAGAGTACTGGAATTTCCTTCTGCCAAATGGCAAGAATACTGCCATTTCCTTCTCCAGGGGATCTTCCCGACCCAAGGATCGAACCCAGGTCTCCCACATTGCAGGCAGATGCTTTACCATCTGAGCCACCAAGGAAGCCCAATAATGTAATAGTTATATCTTAATAACCCTTATTTAAGGAAGTTGTGTTTTAAATCTCTAATTACATGCTACAGTATGAATCAGTGCCCTTCAAATTTACCAGCCATCTAGGAATCATGTTAAAATGCAGATTCTGATTCAATAGATCTGAGGTGAGACCTGAGATATGATATTTCTTTTTTTCTTTAATTTTTTTCAGCTTTATTGAGATATAATTCATGTATAACATTGTATAAAAGTTTATGGCATATAATGTGCTGATCTGACACACCTGTTTATTGTGAAATGATTACTATGATTCAGTTAGTTCATACCTTCATCACCTCATATAATTACCTCCGTATGCATGTGTGTATTGAGAACATTTAAGGGTTACTCTCTTTCAGGTATATAATACAGTACTATTATCTATGGTTACCATGTGTACATTAGATCCCCAGAACTTAGTCATTTTCTTACTGGAAGTTTGTACACTCTGAGCAACATCTCCCCATTTCCTCCACCCTCCACCCAGCCCCTGACAATCACCATTGCACTCCGTTTTTATAAATTTGGCATTTTTTTATGTTCCACATACCAGTTAGATCACACAGTATTTGTCTTTCTCTGTGTGACTTATTTCCTTTAGCATAACGCCCTTAAGGTCCATCTGTGTTCTCTTAAATGGCAGGATCTTCTTTTTAAATGCTGAAAAATATTCCATTGTATGCAAATATATAACACAACTTCATTATCCATACATCCATTGGTAGATACTTAGGTTGTTTCCATGTCCTGGCTACTGTGACTAATGCTGCAGTGAACATAGGGGTGCAGGTATCCTTTCGGATATTTCTTTTCCTATGGATATATTCTCAGAAATGGAATTGTGGAATCATATGATAGCTTTATTTTTAACTTTTTGAGAAGCTCCATGATGTTTTCCATAGTAGCTGTAGCAATTTACATTTCTACATTTCCCCTAGTAGTGTACAAGGTTTTATTTACTTGTGAGATGATTTGTCATTGTAGTTTTGGTTTGCATTTCCCTGATGTTTAGTAATGTTGAACATTTTTCATGTATCTGTTGGCAATTCACATGCCTTCTTTGGAAAAATGTCTATTCAGGACCTTTGCCCATTTTTATTCATATTGCTTGCTTGTTTTGCTTTTGAGATTATAGGTTTCTTGTATATTGTGTTTATCAACTCATTATCAGATAGATAGATTGTATTCCTCACAAGCTTCAGGTAAAAGAGGCATCTGGTCTTCAGACCAGCTTTGAGCATCAAAGAACAAAAACAAAACCCTGAAAACAGCAAAATCAGAAGTCAAATGAGTTGGGAGTTGAAAGAGTTCAGATAGAATAGTTTCAGTTTTCTAATTAAAAAGAAAACTGTGTGATTAAAAAAATTCTTGACTTTATTTTCTCATTTAAGATAAAAATACTGAAATTTATTATACAATAAACATAGTCACACCAAGGGTACTTAATAGATTATTGACTGACATTGAAAAATATCATAGAAATTCCTGTTGTAGGATTTTTAAGGACCTAGTATTCTAAGTGGAAGGAATGGGCATTTTTTTTAATTAGATAACTGTAATAGAGATTCCAGACTTATAGTCAATCTTCATTTTCACATACTAATCAATTTGACAAATATATGTATAAGATCCTGCCATTTCGATAGAAAATTGAGGCTTTAATTAAATGTTGTTCACAGTTGAGTGGCCCAGAGTTCATCCGGAAAAGACAGGCTGAAATGGTCAGTGAATGATGAGACATATTTCTGATCAAGTGACTTCATGAAAACATACAATGGAATGTGATTGTCAGTTACAATGGCTTCTTACAGGCGGCCTGCATTAGAATGGTGTGTAGATTTCCTTTCCATCCCTTGCAGGGCCCCAGCAGAATAGTAAACATATCATTTCAATATGAAATAGACATCCCAGTTCAAAAGTTGTAGGATACAGGCGACCTTATAAAAGCCAGAAGACATTGAATTATATTAAGAGGCAATGTTATTTCACTAAAAAATGCACAAAATTAATTAACATTCAGCCATGAAATTTCAGCTAAGAGGTATTCTTTCTTAGTATAAAAGATTTGATGTTCTGTGCTTAAAAAAATGAGAGTAATTTAGTGTATTTCAGTAATGTTGGAGTGATCAATGGATGGGGTTTTCTTGCTCTAAGGTAGAATGTCAGCTGCTCAGTTGAGTTGTTGATGAATTGGTCTGACCCAGTGTTGTCTTTATAGACATGCCTGAACCAGCTAAGTCTGCTCCTGCCCCTAAAAAGGGCTCTAAAAAAGCTGTGACCAAGGCCCAGAAGAAGGACAGCAAGAAGTGCAAGCGCAGCCGCAAGGAGAGCTACTCCGTGTACATGTACAAGGTGCTGAAGCAAGTCCATCCCGACACCGGCATCTCATCCAAGGCCATGGAAATCATGAACTCCTTCGTCAACGACATTTTCGAGCGCATTGCTGGCGAGGCATCGCACCTGGCGCATTACAAGTGCTCAACTATCACATCCAGGGAGATCCAGACCGCCTTGCGCTTGCTGCTACCTGGGGAACTGGCCAAGCACACCATGTCCAAGGGCACTAAGGCTGTCACCAAGTATACCAGCTCCAAGTAAATATAATATGCCTAGCCGCTGTTAATGGAGAAGGCAATGGCACCCCACTCCAGTACTCTTGCCTGGAAAATCCCATGGACGGAGGGCCTGGTGGGCTATAGTCCATGAGGTCACTAAAAGTCGGACACAACTGAGCGACTTCACTTTAAGGATATGGCTGAAAAACAGAAATAATAAGATCAACATTTTTCAGGATTTTTTGGTCCCTAGATCAACTAAGTCTATTTTGGCTTTTAGTTACTAATCAATGTTCCACTAATACCTTTTACAACAATTCAAAAAGACTTAATAGAGTCTCATAAGAGTTGATTTGGTTAATTCTCCCCTTCACAGAGGTATATGTTATAAATGTATTTTCATTTAGTGAGACCTGAGGTGGTTTAGGATTTTTGAAGTTTATGGGCAGATCTTTTATGAAATTGAGTGAGAATTTTAAACATTTCCATTAAGATCAGAACACCTTGTTCAGTTCAGTTCAGTTCAGTCATTCAGTTGTGTCTGACTCTTTGCAACCCCATGAATCACAGCACACTAGGCCTCCCTGTCCATCACCAACTCCTGGAGTTCACCCAGACTCACGTCCATTGAGTCAGTGATGCCATCCAGCCATCTCATCCTCTGTTTTCCCCTTCTCCTCCTGCCCCCAATCCCTCCCAGCATCAGAGTCTTTTCCAGTGAGTCAACTCTTCGCATGAGGTGGCCAAAGTACTGGAGTTTCAGCTTTAGCATCATTCCTTCCAAAGAAATCCCAGGGCTAATCTCCTTCAGAATGGACTGGTTGGATCTCCTTGCAGTCCAGGGGACTCTCAAGAGTCTTCTCCAACACCACAGTTCAAAAGCATCAATTCTTCGGCACTCAGCCTTCTTCCCAGTCCAACTCTCACATCCATACGTGACCACTGGAAAAACCATAGCCTTGACTAGATGGACCTTTGTTGGCAAAGTAATGTCTCTGCTTTTGAATATGCTATCTATGTTGGTCATAACTTTCCTTCAACCGTCTTTTAATTTCATGGCTGCAGTCATCATCTGCAGTGATTTTGGAGCCCCAAAAAATAAAGTCTGACACTGTTTCCACTGTTTCTCCATCTATTTCCCATGAAGTGATGGGACCAGATGCCATGATCTTCTTGTAAGTTTACCATAAATTCCAGCACAAAGTTATGTGCAATTGGAGGATAAAAATGCCCAGTCTCAAAAGATTTACCCACATGGTGTACATGATCAGTTGTCCATTTAGTTCCTAAGGGGGCTTTTAATGTTTATAGGAACTTTTTTTTTTTTTTTACTATGGCTTTGAAAGCTGAGAGAGAAAATGCAGCCTCAAAATGTGAGCAGCAATCCAAAAAAGACCATTAACTGTCTAATATGTCCCAGTTCTTTATGACGTTTTCAGGAATCCCTTTTTTTTTTTTTTTGCTATATGTTGTCTCCTTTTTAATCACAGTTTTGAAAGTGGACTACTGAGTTGAAAGGGAAGAAAAGCTAAATGAATTATGAGTTTAGTTCTGTATGGAAACCTCCCTTACATATCTCAGTGCATAGCAATATATAACATACATAGCTTAATGATTTGATTTAGATTAAACATGACTTGTTATTTAAGTACAAAAATAAATGATAAATATCATCACATTTTCCAAGTTATAAAAACCCAATACTTTAAAATATTAAAAGAAGCTATATAACAGATAAAAGCATTTGTTAAGTTCTTTTCTTTATCCTTTTGCTGGTATCTAAAGATTTGAAGTAGACTTTTGAATCTTTTGTAAACCTTTTATAAGAGTTAAACCCATGTGGAGTTTTTGCCACTTTATCATTATCTTCACTGGGAAATAAACATAAGGCTGCTAGCATGTGAGGCATTTAGCACGACACCTGGCATATAGCATTCATTTAGCACTAGCAAAATTATGTATGGCATGCTATATAATTTCTACATTCAATATTACACAAATCAAAGACTTTTTCATGAAAAATAAAATGTCTTTAATCACCAACATAGAAAAAAAATAGGTCTTCAGGCCAAATCGCATCAAAATTGCAAAATATTTAGATTTTTTAAAAAACACTGATGAAGGATGAAGAAGTTCAGTCTTTTCCCCTTTAGCAGATGTGAGTAATTTTCAAGACAACTCTAGTGGTGAGAACTGGGAGCCTGCTCCTTCAAAGCACATGTGCTGAAATGTTCTGTTTCCCAGCTTTATAATTAGAGATTATTTCTCAGTGATTTTCAGTGCAGATAAAATTTAACTCACTTACAATATGACAGCCATCATCTCTTATTTTCATTAAACATGCTCTAGAGCGGGTGGTTATAGAAATAAGATAGGAATTAGCATCTGAAAGTTTAAAGATGATTACAAAATCTCTTCCTTAGAAAATTATGGGTTTCCCTTGGCTTAGCTTTCCTAAAATAAAGCAGTGTTGCTCCAAGTGACAGCCTTTGCTGCCTGATGTATCACACTTGAGAGTTCATCTACATCCACAAAAAGTAAGTATGATTTCAGCCATTCCAAAATATAAGCTGTGTCTCACTCTTGAGATGTGGGGACAGTTGGCTTAGTCTGTTACCAAAGCCCATATGCCCCTGTATAATTTGCCCACTTTTTCCTCTCTGAATGTGTCTCAGCACACATGCAGCTGCTCCACCGTACATGCTCAGTGCATACAATTTCCTATGCCTGGCAGCAAGGCTTACAGTAAAACTGAAAATTTAAGAAACCATTTCTAGTTCTGTTTAAAAAATAAGTAAAACTTTGTCTCTGTAGGGCCATCAAACAAATCAAGTTGGTTTTAGTTCTTTCACTGATGAGCATTTCCTATGGTGTCTCTTCAATAAGAAAAAATGTCAGTCTGTGTTGGCTGACTTTCAGTGGTGGCCCTGTCAGCATTTGGAGATTATAAGAGTTCTTGGCCTTGCTTCCTTGGAACCAAACACTGACGCTCAGTGGAAGAGCGCCTATGAGGTGCTCAGAATTTTAAAAGTTCTCCAAGTCCTCATATCTCTTTCAATATGAGAAAGAGAAAACCAAAGAAGTAGCCAAAGAAACAAGGGCCTACGTCTCACTGTTCTTCTTCCTCATTAGTTTCAGGATATGGGGCCACTGAATTGTTCACTAATGTTTCCTTCTCACTACAGAAAACTTAGGGTTTAGTAGAACTTATTTCTTTCTATTAGATAAGCCAGTAATGAAATCCGTATGGAGTCTGATTTGATATCAGCAGATATTAATAGAAAATGTGACTTTGGTCCCTGAGTTTATAGTTTCTACTTCTTGTAGCTAATGAGACATCTCTGAATTTCCTGATAGGCTACAAGATAATATGTTTCCTTCCAACAGAGTTTCCAAAGCATTCAGTCAACAAATACTGAATTTGTACTAGTGCCCTGCATTGTAGCATGTACTAAGTAGACAATGAAGGGTGAGATGGATATGGAAATCATCCCTCATAGATAGTTCAACTTTACAAGAAAAAAACAAAAAAAACATTGAATAGATGATTATATCCCCCCCAAAAAAAAATTGTAAAAGAGTAAGTACAATATGTTACAGAAGCATATAGTTTGGGTAGCATGACTTATCGGAGAAGGCTGGAGAATCCCAGAGACTGGGGGAGCCTGGTGCGCTGCCATCTGTGGGGTCGCACAGAGTCAGACACGACTGAAGCGACTTAGCAGCAGCAGCAGCAGCAGCAGCAGCATGAGTTATGAATCTAGTCTGGTAGAGAGGAATATCAGTACTGGTTAAACAGGATCTCTTTAAGGAAGTAACATTTCAGCTGAGACTTGAAGGATGATGGGCAATTGACTGGTCAAAGGGAGAAGAGAAAATGAAAGCATTCCATTAAAAAAAAAAAAAAAAAGTTGTGAAAAGCCCAAGTACAGAGAATTGGTATTTTGAGGAAATGCTTTATGAGGAAATCCAATATAGCCCAAAAGGAAACTGAAGAGTAAGTAAGAGTCAAAACTTGGGAATGCTTTTTTTAATTACTGCAGATTTATATTTTGAAATTAAAAAACGTAATGCCTCCAGCTTTGTTCTTCTTTCTTAAGATTGTTTTGGCTCTTGGAGGCCGTTTATGGTTCCATTTGAATTTTAGGACTTTTTTAATATTTCTATAAAAAATATCATTGGGATTTTGATGGGTTTAATATTGAATCTGTAGATCACTTGAAGTAATTAAAACAGTGTTTTACTGGCATAAAGGCAGACATATAGATCAATGGAATAGAATAGAAAGTCCAGTAATAAACCCATGTATAAGCAGTCAGCTGTTCTTTAGCGAAGGTTCCAAGAACACACAATGGGAAAAAGATAGTCTGTGCAACAGTAGCATGGGGCAAACTGAATATCCACACACAACAGAATGAAATTAGACCCTTATCTTACACTATACATAAAAATAAACTCAAAATGTATTAAAAGCATAAATGTAAGCCTTGAAACTGTAAAATTTCTAAAAGGAAACAAGGTCTTGCCATGGTTTCTTGCTTATGAAACCAAAAACACAAACAATAAAAGTTAAAATAAACAAACAGTACTGCATCAAACTAAAAAGCTCTGCACAGCAAAGAAAACTGTCAACAGAATTAAAGGACAACCTGTGGAATGGGACAAAATACTTGCAGATCATATATATGATAAGTGGTTAATGTTCAAAATATATAAGGGAGTCTTATAGATCAACAGCAAAAAAATATATGTAACCCAGTTTTTTAAATGGGGAAAGGACTTGAATAGACATTTCTTCAAAGACATACAAGTGGCCAACAGATATATGAAAACGTGCTCAACATCACTATCATCAAAGAAATCAAAACCACAATGAGATATCACCTCATACAAATGTAACAAATTGGCATGTTGTACACCTTAAGTTTTCACAGTGTTATGTGTCAAATATATTTCAATTATTTTTAAAAGGAAGTGAAGTGAAGTGAAAGTCACTCAGTCCTGTCTGACTCTTGCAACCCCATGGACTGTAGCCTGCCAGGCTCCTCTGTCCATGGGATTTCCCAGGCAAGAATACTGAAATGGGTTGCCATTTCCTTCTCCAGGGGATCTTCCTGACGCCAGAATCAAACCCTAGTCTCTTGCATTGCAAGCATATTCTTTACTGACTGAGCTATGAAAGAAAGCAATTCTCAAAAAACAAATTAATAAATGTCAGTGCAGATGTAGAAAACTTAGAATTCTTGTACACTGTTGGTGGGAATGTAAATGTTGCAGCACTATGAAAAACAGGATGGAGTTTCTTTTAAAAAAAAAAAACTAAAAATAGAACTATTATAATAAATTAGAAAATTAAAAATAAACTACAAGTTTATTCCAGCATTTTTCACAGTAGCCAAGGAAACAGTCTAAGTGTCTATTGACGAACGAATACATAAAGAAGGAAATCCTGTCATAGGCACAACATGGATAAACCTGCAGGACATTATGCTCAGTGAAATGATTCAGTCACTGAAGGACAAATATTCATGATTCCACTTATACAAGACATCTAAAATAGTCAAACTGATAGAAGTAGGCACTAGAACGGTGGTTGTCAAGTTCTGGGAAAGGGGGAGTGGAGGGTGTCAGTGGGGAGTTGTTGTTCATTGGGCACAAATTTTCAGTTATTCAAGATGGATAAGTTATAGAATTCTACCGTACAAAATAGTACCTGTGGTTAACAATACTGTGTTATGCATTTTTTAAAAATTTAGAAAATAGATCTTGTTAGGCGTTATTACCACAAAGAAAGAAAGTGGGGCATATGAGAAACTTTCAGAGGTGATGGATATATTTATTACTTTTGATTGTGTTGTTGGTTCATGGGTATATACATGCACAAACTCATCAAATTATGACATTATATATGTACAATCTTTATATATAAATTATATCTCAATATATCTGTTTTTAAAAAACTTGGGAATGCTTTTAAAGAACTCTAAACTTTTATTCTAAAAGCATGGAGAAACTAAATAAAGTTTTTAAAAATTGTTGTGACATTTGCATCTTTCACCATTTAGAACAAATTAAAGAGAAAGTGAAAGTGAAATCTCTCAGTCATGTCCGACTCCTTGTGACCCCATGGACTGTAGCCTACCAGGCTCCTCTGTCCATGGGGTTTTCCAGCCAAGAGTACTGGAGCGGGTTGCCATTTCCTTCTCCAGGGGAATCTTTCCAACTCAGGGATCAAACCCAGGTCTCCAGCATTGCAGACAGACACTTTACCATCTGAGCCACCAGGGAAGTCCACCAGGGAAGAACAAATTAAGTCTGTTGCATTAAATACAGACGTAGATAATATTAACTGGGACTAAAGCCATGGTTCTCAATTGGGGACATTTGTTAATATCTAGAAGTATTTCTAATTGTCACAACTCTGGAGGGAGGGTGGAAGGGCTTCATTGACATCTGCATGGTAGAGAACAGGGATGCTACTCAACATCCTACAATGCACAGGGCAATCATAACAAAGAATTATCTGACCCAAAATGTCAGTGTTGTGGAGGTTAAGAACCCATGGAGTAAATAATGGAAACCAAGAGAAGTGGCATATTAGAAAGATATTTAGGAAATAAAATAAATAGGATTTAGTGGCTAAAAGAGTGATCAAACATAAGTGGCAAGAAAGCTTGACTCAGGTTTCTGTTTTAAGCAATTAATTGGTGGTTGGCAATACCATGAACTGATTTAGGGAACAATTTTGGGAGAATATATTTTAGATGGAGTAGAGTGGGAAAGATGAAGAATACCATATTGAACATTTTACCTCTGTTGTGCCTTCAAGAGAGTCAAAGGACCTTTCTGGCACATGTGTGTATGAGCATCTCTGAGAGTTATGATATAGCTGGCACAGGATGGTGTTAAACATGTAAGAGTGTAATAGTTGTTATGAGGAATAAATCAGGTACATTACATGAAGAACTTAGTACAGTTCATGGCACATTGTAACCATCCAAAAAATGTTATTATTATTGACAGTATTTGAGTGATTAAATTGAAGCTAAAAAGAGTGAATAAGATTACCTCAAGAGAGAAAGTAAAGTAAAAGAGAAGAGGATGGAGCCCTGAGAAATACTCCAAAAAAAGGAGCAGGCAGAGGAGAATCTAGAAGCTGATTGTGCAGAGATGAGATGTGGGAGAAAAACCAGGATCCTGTGTTTCTGTGAAACAAAGGGAGGACATGGTTTCCAGAGGAGTTTGTGATCAGCCATACCAAATGCTTCTCTGAGTTCAAGTAGATTGAGAATTAATCTTTTTCTGAATAAATCTGAAAGATAAGTCATTAGTGTTCTTGGAAAATGTTGGTTTGTTAAAGCACTGGGGAGAGACTGGAGTGGGTTGGGGAGTGAAGAGAGGAAAAGAAATTGTAACTTTTCAGCAACTCTTTGGAAAAGCCTGGTTGCAAAGGGAAGACAATAGACATAGTTAGAGAAATATGTTCTTGCCTGGAGAATCCCAGGGACGGGGGAGCCTCATGGGCTGCTGTCTATGGGGTCGCACAGAGTCGGACACGACTGAAGCGACTTAGCAGCAGCAGCAGCAGCAGAGAAATATATGGATGGCTTATTATTATCATTATTATTTAAGATAGAAGATATGTGGCATATTTAAATGCTAATGTGCAACACTTAAATACCAATAGAGGAAGGCTGAAGATACAGAATAGAAAGAAAATAATTATTGGGGCAAGATCTCCAAAATTAAATTACTGATGTAGCTCACACAACAGCCTACTGATTTATTTAGCCATTTCCTTCCATGTGGCTGGAGACAGTTGATGTGGACCAAAGAGTGAAGCCTCTGAGGAGTTAGAAGTAATAACATTGCCAAAGGGAGTCTTTGCTTGTTTGCTTTTCTCAGTTTAATGATATTTGAATATTAAGAGACATTAGAAGTCTCTTTCAGGGATTCTCTTCACAACCAATTTTGATTTTAATTCGCACACTTTACGAGCTGAGGGGATAATAATGTATTCTAAATCAATATCTTGTCTGTGGCCATCAGAAAGAGATGTGTCTCCAGCTTATAATTACTAATGTATTCTCAAATTTATTTATAGATTAAGAGGAGCATGACTTGGAAGCTTTTTATAACATAGTAAAGGGCTATATGAGGTGTATCAGTTCAGTTAAGTCGCTCAGTCAGTTCAGACTCTTTGTGACCCCATGAATTGCACCACACCAGACCTCACAGTCCATCACCAACTCCTGGAGCTCACTCAAACTCATGTCCATTGAGTCAGTGATGCCATCCAGCCATCTCATCCTCTGTCGTCCCCTTCTCCTCCTGCCCCCAATCCCGCCCAGCATCAGAGTCTTTTTCAATGAGTCAACTCTTCACATGAGGTGGCCAAAGTATTGGAGTTTCAGCTTTAGCATCAGTCCTTCCAAAGAACACTCAGGACTGATCTCCTTTAAAATGGACTGGTTGGATCTCCTTGCAGTCCAAGGGACTCTCAAGAGTCTTCTCCAACACAACAGTTCAAAATCATCAATTCTTCGGTGCTCAGCTTTCTTGACAGTCCAACTCTCACAATCATACATGACCACTGGAAAAACCATAGCCTTGACTAGACGGAACTTTGTTGGCAAAGTAATGTCTCTGCTTTTGAATATGCTATCTAGGTTGGTCATAACTTTCCTTTCAAGGAGTAAGTATCTTTTTATTTCATGGCTGCAATCACCATCTGCAGTGATTTTGGAGCCCCCAAAATAAAGTCTGACACTGTTCCCACTCTTTCCCCATCTATTTCCCATGAAGTGATGGGACCAGATGCCATGATCTTAGTTTTCTGAATGTTGAGCTTTAAGCCAACTTTTTCACTCTCCTCTTTCACTTTCATCAAGAGGCTTTTTAGTTCCTCTTCACTTTCTACCATAAGGGTGGTGTCACCTGCATATCTGAGGTTATTGATATTTCTCCCAGCAATCGTGATTCCAGCTTGTGCTTCATCCAGCCCAGCATTTCTCATGATGTACTCTGCATATAAGTTAAATAAGCAGAGTGACAATATACAGCCTTGACATACTCCTTTTCCTATTTGGAACCAGTCTGTTGTTCCATGTCCAGTTCTAACTGTTGCTTCTTGATCTGCATACAGATTTCTCAGGAGGTAGGTCAGGTGGTCTGGTATTCCCATCTCTTTCAGAATTTTCTACAGTTTATTGTGATCCA
>NW_011494882.1:1796356-1808057 GCF_000754665.1 Bison bison bison
TCCATGATCCAGTGGATGTTGGCAATTTGATCTCTGGTTCCTCTGCCTTTTCTAAAACAAGCTTGAACATCTGGAAGTTCATGGTTCACGTATTGCTAAAGCCTGGCTTGGAGAATTTTGAGCACTACTTTACTAGCCTGTGAGATGAGTCCAATTGTGCAGTAGTTTAACCATTCTTTGGCATTGCTTTTCTTTGTGATTGGAATGAAAACTGACCTTTTCCAGTCCTGTGGCCACTGTTGAGTTTTCCAGATTTTCTGGCATATTGAGTGCAGCACTTTCACAACATCATCTTCCAGGATTTGAAATAGCTCAACTGGAATTCCATCACCTCCACTAGCTTTGTTCGTAGTGATGCTTTCTAAGGCCCACTTGACTTCACATTCCAGGATGTCTGGCTCTAGGTCAGTGATCACACCATCATGATTATCTTGATCGTGAAGATCTTTTTTGTACAGTTCTTCTGTGTATTCTTGCCACCTCTTCTTAATATCTTCTGCTTCTGTTAGGTCCATACCATTTCTGTCCTTTATCGAGCCCATCTTTGCATGAAATATTCCCTTTGTATTTCTAATTTTCTTGAAGAGATCTCTAGTCTTTCCCATTCTGTTGTTTTCCTCTATTTCTTTGCATTGATCACTGAAGAAGGCTTTTTTATCTCTCCTTGCTATTCTTTGGAACTCTGCATTCAGATGCTTATATCTTTCCTTTTCTCCTTTGCTTTTCACTTCTCTTCTTTTCACAGCTATTTGTAAGGCCTCCTGAACCCATTTTGCTTTTTTGCGTTTCTTTTTCTTTGGGATGGTCTTGATCCCTGTCTCCTGTATAATGTCATGAACCTCTCTGTCCATAGTTCATCAGGCCCTCTATCATATCTAGTCCCTTAAATCTTTTTCTCACTCCACTGTATAACCATAAGGGATTTGATTTAGGTCATACCTGAATGGTCTAGTGGTTTTCCCTACTTTCTTCAATTTAAGTCTGAATTTGGCAATAAGGACTTCATGATCTGAGCCACAGTCAGCTCCCAGTCTTGTTTGTTTTTTGTTTTTTTTTTGACTGTATAGAGCAGAATTCTCCATCTTTGGCTGCAAAGAATATAATCAATCTGATTTCGGTGTTGACCATCTGGTGAGGTCCATGTATAGAGTCTTCTCTTGTGTTGTTGGAAAAGGGTGTTTGCTATGACCAGTGCATTCTCTTGGCAAAACTCTATTAGCCTTTGCCCTGCTTCATTCCATATTCCAAAGCCAAATTTGCCTGTTACCCCAGGTGTTTCTTGACTTCCTACTTTTGCATTCCAGTTCCCTATAATGAAAAGGACATCTTTTGGGGGTGTTAGTTCTAAAAGGTCTTGTAGGTCTTCATAGAACCATTCAACTTCAGCTTCTTCAGCGTTACTGGTTGGGGCATAGACTTGGATTACTGTGATATTGAATGGTTTGCTTTGGAAACGAACTAGAGCATTCTGTTGTTTTTGAGATTGCATCCAAGTACTGCATTTTGGACTCTTTCGTTGACCATGATGGCTACTCCATTTCTTCTAAGGAATTCCTACCCACAGTAGTAGATATAATGGTTCCATTCTCCATTCCATAATGGAATTCACCCATTCCAGTCCATTTTAGTTCACTGATTCCTAGAATGTTGACATTCACTCTTGCCATGTCCTGTTTGACTACTTCCAATTTGCCTTGATTCATGAACCTAACATTCCAGGTTCTTATACAATATTGCTCTTTACAGCAACGGACCTTTCTTCTATCACCAGTCACATCCAGAACTGGGTATTGTTTTTGCTTTGGCTCAATTCCTTCATTCTTTCTGGAGTTATTTCTCCACTGATCCCCAGTAGCATATTGGGCACCTACTGAGCTGGGGAGTTCCTCTTTCAGTATCCTATCATTTTGCCTTTTCATACTGTTCATGGGGTTCTCAAGGCAAGAATACTGAAGTGGTTTGCCATTCCCTTCTCCAGTGGACCACATTCTGTCAGACCTCTCCACCATGGCCTGCCCATCTTGGGTGGCCCCACACGACATGGCTTAGTTTCATTGAGTAGAGAAGGCTGTAGTCCGTGTGATTAGATTGACTAGTTTTCTGTGATTATGGAAGTGTGGCTGAGAGGAGCTACCCCTCGCCCGAGGTCAGGGGTGGCGGCCAAGAGGAGCTACCCCACGCCCGAGGCCAGGGGCAGCAGCCGGGAGAAGCTACCCCACAAGGAGCGGTGGCTGTGCCGGTGCAGGAGGGCTGAGAGGAGCTACTCCACGTTCCAGGTCAGGAGGGGCAGCTGTGAGGAGATACCCCTCATCCAAGGTAAGGAGCAGCGGGTGCACTTTGCTGGAGCAGCTGTGAAGAGATACCCCATGTCCAAGGTAAGAGAAACCCAAGTAAGACGGTAGGTGTTGCGAGAGGCATCAAAAGGCAGACACACAAACCATAATCACAGAAAACTAGTCAATCTAATCACACGGACCACAGCCTAACTCAGTGAAACTAAGCCATGAGGTGTATGAGAAGGTATAATTGAAAAGAATGGAAAAATCATAAGTTAATGTCTTCATATTCCATTGTAATCAACAGATTTGCAGTAGGAGAGGGAGATGAATCCCAGTTATGCCACCGATCAGCTACATGAACTTGAGCAAGCTTCCTAACATCTCTTTTTTCTTGGTTCCCTCATCTGAATAAGGAGAATTATACTATTAGCACTTTCATATGGGCTATCCTGAAGATTAAATGAGATAATGCATGTTATAGTCCTCAAAAATTATTACTATCATTAGAGTGAATGATTCGTCCTTGCCAGTTTAGTAATACATAAAATAAACATATATACATATATATAAGTAAATATATATAATAAGTAATGTTAAAATTTAACATTCTGTTTATATTCACAAATGCACCTAGCTTTAATTCATTCTCTCAAACGTTTAACATTAATTCAAGTCATGGCAGTTGACTTTAATATCTGGCACAACTGGACGATAAAGCAGTCTCCCTTTTACTCCACGGGGAGTTGTCTATCTAAAAGCATCTACTTGCATCCTAAAGATGAGAGGGAAATCACACAGGAAGAGACAGAAACAGCCTTGCCTGTTTGGAGACCTTCCATTGTCTGCCCTGGTGCTCTGACCTCTCATTTATTATCTTCACTCTGAGAAGAAAGCAGAGAAAGGAAGAAACAAAAGAGTTCTCAATAGAAATATTTGACAAGAAAAAAACCTTAGCTCTGTTGTCATTGCCACATACTGAATAGTTGCTCTCTTTTGGTCACTTACCTTGGCATTTTATACTTTTGAAAAATAAACATGAAGAAGAAAATACTTAGAAGCAATAAATGCCATAAATGAGGTGATCTTTGTTTGGAAGAGCATGGACAGAGCAAATGCCATAATTCTTCACGGCTTCAGAACCAAAAGCTAATGACTCAGATTCACCTCTATGTTTTGAACATACCTTGGCTGAAGGTTAATCACATTAATTACTGTGAGTCAACATCTGCCATGTCCTAAAAAACTCCTATCAACCATTCTAATATGTAGAGCCCCATAGGTGGCTCAGACAGTAAAGAATCTGCCTGCAATGCAGGAGAACAGGGTTTCATCCCTATATTGAGAAGATCCCTAGAGAAGGGAATGGCACCATACTCCAGTATTCTTGCCTGGAGAATTCCATGGACAGAAGAGCTTGGCAGGCTACAGTCCATGGGGTCACAAAGAGTCAGACATACTAAGTGACTAACACTTTCACTTTTTCATGATGATTTTTAAAATTTCCTGAACCATCAGAATCATGTCAACTTCATATGTTTCTTGGATTAACTCATTTATGCCCAATAAATACTTGACTGCTGAGAACCTAGAAACTATTGCCTTTGCAAATCAGGGATTTTAAAATTGAGGAATATGGAAAATTGTAGAAGGAAAGAGAAAAGCCAAAGACTACAAAGAAGAGCAGAGAAAATGGATATAAGAATTGTAAATGCATGCTTTTGCTAATGAGACCATCACATCAAATCTAAAATAAAATGAGACCCCAGTTCTTACTTCTCACCATTTTTCTCTCAAACTACCTTTTTACCTAAAACATGTCAGGGTTCACATGTGGTCAGACCATCTCTACACCAAAAACATAAAAACCAGTGGGTGTTTCATACAAGTTCACATTTCAATCCATCACAATACTAATTACTAAATGATAACCCAGACCAGAGCATCTCAAATTGTAATGTGCATTCAGATTCCCTGAGGATCTTATTAAAATGCAGATTCTGATTCAGTAGATTTGGAATGGGGCCCAAGATTCTATATTTTTAACAACTAATTCTATTGCCTTTGGAATTAAGGTCCACACATTGCATTAATACATTCGAGGTAAAATTACTTCTAATGATCCATCTCATTATTGCTTAAGCTATGTCAAAATTTTGTGATTCAGAATTTTGTACACAATTTAAGTCCAACCAAATCATCATAAAAGAAAGTTTTTCATGGAGTATTGATAATAAGTCCAATCAACTCTGAAGATTATTCAGAGCTGTCCTATTACCTGTCTTAATTAATAAAATTTTGCTGGGATGAGTCATTATGATATCTATACAATTTTATATTGACTTTCCTTTTAACTTGTCTCAGATGCAAATTTTAACTTTTTAAATTGTAAAGTAAAATTTTAAGTGTTAGTTTAGGGTCTTTTATGTTACTAGGAAATTATTATTTTTTGACTATGGAGTAATGTAAGTGATATGAAAAAAATCTGAAAGTAATCAATAATGTGACATTGTAACCAAGATAGTATATATAGATAGGCCAGTGGGAAGGTACTTAAGTATCTGATACACTGTTTTTAGACAAAATCTCTGGTACCAATGGCATTAATAGTAAACAAAGAGCAAAATCCTAGCTCAAAATACCTACCATGTAGCAGAGAGGCTAGTGTACTCTAAATTCTCTATTCCAGCGTGTTGAACTTGACTGAATTGCAAGGCTCTGCTCTGTTCACCAAAAGTCTTTGCCAGAAAAGACCAATAAGTGAAAAAATACTGGCATAGTAGAAAGAGCTTTTTAATAAGAGAGGTGTATTCCCCAAAGCCTCTTTACCTGTGGATTAGGATACCACCCTCACTGTCCATTGTCTTTTTGTCATTTTGCTACACCCAGTAAGTGCTAACCTTAGATAAATCCAACAGTGTTTCTTCTCAGTGCTTGCATATAGCTGAAATCCTCGGAAGCAAATCACATCAACAGGTTGATTGATAGCACCTTCAGTTTGTAATTCCAAGTCTCAGTTGACACCCCTTAGAATCTTATCACATTATTCCAATCGGTTTCTGGAGAAACTCTTCTCCCTTCATACTCATTCAATGACTGGCCCCTCCCATGCCTCCTTCACACTTAGTGGTTGAACCTTGGTTAAATGTGGCTCGTAGTTAAGATTGTGGGCTCTAACAGTAATCTGTCTGGCTTCGTACTCAGGTTCCAGCAATTTATCTAAATGCAACCTCAGGGATACATTTTTTTTAACAATTCTGTGCCTCAGTTCCTTATTGGTAAAATAAAGACATAATATTTCCTGCCTCATAAGGTTATTGTAAATAGAACATGAGTCAATCTATATAAACTTTTAAAAATAATGCCTGTTGTCAATAAATCATCAATAGAAGTTTACTATCCCAAGGACAAAGGAGCCCAGAGGGCTACAGTCCCTGGGGTCACAAAGAGTTGGACACAACTGAGTGACTAAGCACAGTACACATTATCCTAATTATTTTTCACAGGAAAAATAGAAGCTGACAGATAGAAAGTCCCTTAACTACCCAACCTATAACAACAAATCTATCTGCATCCTCATGACCTCATCTAAACCTAATTACCTCCAAAAGACCTTACTTCCTAATACCATCACATTGGAATTGAGGTATTAATATATGAATTTGGGGCAGATACAGCCTGTGATATCAACCTATCACTAACTGGTCCCCACCCAAAATCCTCTAGGTAAGGTTACAAAATATTTCTGTATTCCTAAATTTGTTGGTCACTTTACTCAATCTCTTCTCTGCTTTTGACACTGCTATCTTTTTCTTCGAATTCTATAGCATCACACGGCCCTAGTTTTCTTCTTATCTTCTTACCGCCTTAACTAGCTACTCTGTAGCTCCTGCAGAAAGAAAGAGCATTACCTCCTTCACTCATATCTTCATTCATGAATCAGAACTTGCTAGAACAATACAGTCTTCTTGGTAAACTCCCAATTCCATTGTTCCATCCACAGAGCATTCTTCTTTGAAACACCCTGTTTGAAAGACCATTCCATCCTTGTTCCTCATGTGCATTCTTTCTGCCTCTGTTACTAGTAAAATAAGAAAACAGGAATATTTTCTATCCTTGATGAGGTATCGCCTTTTCTCTTCCAGCATTTGTGTCTCTATCTCTATCTAGAAGCCCCTCCTCAAGAAAGTAGTCTTCATTTTGCACTTGAGTCATTAACTAGAGCACTTTTCTGAGATGATGATATGATGGCAGAACCAGAGATTTTGTTTGTTTGTTTGTTTGTGTTTTTTTTTAATTTTATTTTATTTTTAATCTTTACATAATTGTATTAGTTTTGCCAAATATCAAAATGAATCCATCACAGGTATACATGTGCTCCCCATCCTGAACCCTCCTCCCTCCTCCCTCCCCATACCATCCCTCTGGGTCGTCCCAGTGCACTAGCTTCAAGCATCCAGTATCGTGCATAGAACCTGGACTAGCATCTTGTTTCATACATGATATTTTACATGTTTCAATGCCATTCTCCCAAATCTTCCCACCCTCTCCCTCTCCCACAGAGTCCATAAGACTGTTCCATACATCAGCGTCACTTTTGCTGTCTCGTACACAGGGTTATTGTTATCATCTTTCTAAATTCCATATATATGCATTAGTATACTGTATTGGTGTTTTTCCTTCTGGCTTACTTCACTCTGTGTAATAGGCTCCAGTTTCATCCACCTCATTAGAACTCATTCAAATGTATTCTTTTTAATGGCTGAGTAATACTCCATTGTGTTTGTCTCAGCCTCCAAAACAGTGGCATTTTTCTCTCCTGGAAAATTACAGGACCATTGATTTCAGTTCATTGATCAGGGAGAATGTTCAGATAAGTATAGCATTTCAAAAATGGATCCATCAGCCTCAAGAGGTAATAAGTTTCTCATCATTGGAGGCACTCCAACATATGCTAGAAGACAACTTGTTTATTTACTGAGAAATATTTAATAAGTCTCCACTTTGTGTCTGTGATGGGGTAACAAGGAGTACAAAGTCAATATGATAGACAAGAGTCCTCACTCAACATGCTTCCGATCTTGTAGAAGAAATAAATACAAAAGTTAATAATGGTATATCACCAATACCTAGTGAAAGACAACCCACAGAAAAGAATGGGCTTCCCAGGTGGCGCAGTGGTTAAGAATCTGCCTGCTAATACAGGAGACTTGGGTTCGACCCCTAGGTCTGGAAGCCTGGAGAAGGAAATGGTAAACCACTCTAGTATTCTTGCCTGGGAAATCCCGTGAACAGAAGAGCTTGACAGGCTACAGTCCAAGAGATTACAAAGAGTCAGACATGACTGAGCACACACACAAAGAAAAGAATATCCAAGAGAGATCTAAAGACAAAGTGAAGGTTAAAAGGTAGGAAAAAATCTGTTTAGACAGTGAAACACACAAGAAAAGTCTAGAGTAAAGAAAAAATAAGGCTACAACAACAACAACCAAAAAAAAAAAAAAACCTCATAAAAAGAAGATGAAGTATGTCAGGAGAGAAACATAGAAAGATAAATGGGAATCCAGACAAGGAAATTTGAAGAGCCATATGCACATGACCATTAAATGTGAAGTCAGGATCCACTGGTGGTTTTCATCGATTCTGTGTTTGGGAGTCTAGCCCCAGCCCTGAACTCTGAGGAGCTGAATGGAAGCCTACTTGGCTCCTGTCTTTACATCTCCAGTCCAGGGGAGTAGGCAAAGGGCTGTTGCCCTTTCTGACCAATATGCATGAAGGGAAAGAGAAGCTTGTTCTGAAATTTCTGACTTTTGCTTCTCCTATTATCATTTCCCTTAAAAAACAAAAAGAAAGGAAGTTTTCCAATCAGCCCTTGCAAAGCCATAGAGAAATGAGTGCCCCACCAATCAGAGATCTGCTTAGTGATTATCAATGAAAAAAGAATTCCTTTCCGGAGAAACTGTGGGCACCTTGAAGATAAATTTTCAGCACTAGCAAAAGAAAAAAAAAAAGGACATTCAAGAAATATACCCCAGACACAAAAAGGCCTGTATTATTATTACTTTCCAGAAACCAGTTAATTCCCTCCCCAACCCCAACCCCCAACTGCATAGTCACAAAGACATAAACAAATTTCTAGTTGAATGACTCAATCTTTTTTCTCTAAATAACTAACTTCCTATTAGCATAATAATAGTGAACATTAATTGAGGATTTACTATGTTCCAGAAACACATTCCATGTTTTATATACATTGCTTTATTCCTCACATTTAGTCCTCACATCACTGAGAAGTAGGTAAGTATCATCATTATTCTCATCTTATAGACAGGTAAACTGAGGCTAAGTGAGGTTGAGTAACTCACTTGCCAGTACAGAGCTAGTAGTGTTGGAGCCAGGGCTTCAGAAGGCTCAGAATCTCAACTACTACACAAAGATTTCAAGAGGCAGAACTTACACAACCTGGATCAGCAATACCATCCTCCCAGTCCCAGGAAGATTGGGATATTTGTTTAGGATGTTTTGTTTGGGATGCAGATTCTTCAGGCCCATTCCAGACCTGGGGAGTCAGAATTTCTAGGAGTAGGACCCAGAAATCACATTTCAGTCAGGTACCCAAGGTGATTCTTTTGAAATTAAAATTGGAGAAACACGCCACTCCCTCTGCTATTCAAAATAACTCTAATAGATTAAAGAAATTGTTCCAGGCCTCTAGGGGAAAAAAGATCAAGGTAGGAACATTAGTTTTCGTTACCTTTGATCAATTATGCTTCTTCAGAGCAGCAAAATTGTCGAATTGGTAGAGGAGGAGTCTAGTTTCTCCTTGTCTCAGTGCTACAACTCTAATTAAAGCTGGCTGCTCCCCACAGTTGGAACCCCCACGGCACCCCTAATCTTGCACTTGAAACATCCTTTCCTGGTTGACATGATTGACAGCACAGTGATATAGTGCAGGGAGCCCTGGAGTCCCTCCTGTGTCCCTTACTAAGCACATAAAAATAGATGGATCATTTAAATTCTCTGGGTCTCAGTTTTGCTATTTGTGAAATGGGGATAATAAGACACAGGAAAACAGCTTTAAGGAAAAGAGTAGATTGAACTTTATCTTATGTATGTGAAATCCATCTGGCCTAAATCCTGATGCCTAAGACATACTCAATAAATGGTGAGGGTGGTTTTTTAAATATCTCTTCTATATTGTCGAATTTGATGATAACAGGCAAAGAACCTTGCCTTTTTAGTTGAACAAATGTGGGTTCAGGTCCTGACTCTGCCAATCACTAACTATGAGATTTGAGCAATTTACCTGGGCTTTCTAACTTTTATCTTCTCATTTATGACACAGGAACAAATAACCTACTTCTTATAATTTTGTAAGAGTTAAAAGAATTAAAATATGTAAAGTTTCTAGTACATGGTAGACACTCAACATCTGTTGTTTTCTGTCTCATTTTAAAACCAAATTATCTTGATTTCTCAACAAATCTCAGAAAGTAGTTTGTTGTAATTGTAGCATTGTGTATTTTATTGAATTTTAATTCCTTTGAAATCTAATACACTAATCTAGTAGTTTGTTATTAACTTATTGACTAGAACCAAAATATTATCTAAATATTAGTTAGGAAGCATTTCCTAGTCCTTCCTTACACTGACTTCTTGTCCTTTCTTGTTAGTCCAAAGGTAATTTGACCAGAATTTGCTCCCTTAGAGATTCTGTAGCTCAAACTGCTTCTTTTCCAGGCAAAATATTGGCAGCCAAAAGAGGTGAAGTGAAAGAAAATCCAGGTCAGCTGTGAAGATAATAAAATAGTTTGCAAGAGAGATTTATGGGGAAAATAATTTTAAAAAAGAGAAACTGTTTCTTTTGGAGATAGGGAAGCCAACTCAGTAATGATCATCAAGCATACCTATGTTTATGCTACAAGGAAATTGTTACTCAGTTACCCTCCACTTCCACAAAGAACAGGAGGCTCTGGACCTGATCACAGCATGAGGGATTTAGAATAAATATAAAAAAGATGATGGCGAGAACAGAGCTGAAGGTTTTTCTGGTTTATTTTCTGCTATCCTTTATAAATCTCCTGGAATCATGATTCAAAATCATGATTCAAATCCAGGCTTTGGCCACATCTAATTACTTCTCTAAGCCAGGGGTGTGTGTCTGCACCACACACTATGCCAGCCCTAAGAAATACAAGAATCAGATGGGCACAGTCCCTGTCTTTGTGGCATTATAGTCCAACTGGAGTGCATGTTTTGTGCAGGGTCCTTTGAAAGGTAGATCTAGAATATAATGGTCATTTCCTGAACCAGGAATTTTGTAACCTTCTATGGCACCATTTTCAGTTCAGTTCAGTTCAGTCACTCAGTCATAACTGACTCTTTGAGACACCATGGACTGCAGCATGCCAGGCTTCCCTGTCTATCACCAACTCCCGGAGTTTACTCAAACCCATGTCCATTGAGTCAGTGATGCCATCCAACCATCTCATCCTATGTCGTCCCCTTCTCCTCCTACCCCCAATCCCTCCCAGCATCAGAGTCTTTTCCAATGAGTCAACTGTTCTCATGAGGTGGCCTCCAGTTCACCTGTTTTGGAGTTTCAGTTTCAGCATCAGTCCTTCCAATGAATATTCAGGACTGATCTCCTTTAGGATAGACTGGTTGGATCTCCTTGCAGTCCAAGGGACTCTCAAGAGTCTTCTCCAACACCACAATTCAAAAGCATCAATTCTTCGGTGCTCAGTTTTCTTTATAGTCCAACTCCATATGTGACTACTGAAAAACCTAAGCTTTAACTAGACAGACCTTTGTTGGCAAAGTAATGTCTCTGCTTTTTAATATGCTGTCTAGGTTCGTCATAACTTTCCTTCCAAGGAGCAAGTGTCTTTTAACTTCATGGCTGCGGTCACCATCTGCAGTGATTTTGGATCCCCCCAAAATAAAGTTTGTCCCTGTTTCCATTGTTTCCCCAACTATTTGCCATGAAGTCATGGGACCAGATGCCATGATCTTAGTTTTCTGAATGTTGAGCTTTAAGCCAACATTTTTACTCCCCTCTTTCACTTTCTTCAAGAGGCTCTTTAGTTCTTCTTCACTTTCTGCTATAAGGGTGGTGTCATCTGCATATCTGAGGTTATTGATATTTCTCCTGGCAATCTTGATTCCAGCTTGTGCTTCATCCAGCCCAGCGTTTCTCATGATGTACTCTGCATATAAGTTAAATAAGCAGGGTGACAATATACAGGCTTGACATACTCCTTTTCCTATTTGGAACCAGCCTGTTGTTCCATGTCCAGTTCTAACTGTTGCTTCTTGATCTGCATACAGATTTCTCAGGAGGCAGGTCAGGTGGTCTGGTATTCCCATCTCTTTCAGAATTTTCTACAGTTTGTTGTAATTCATACAATCAAAGGCTTTGACAT
>NW_011494882.1:1808157-1815508 GCF_000754665.1 Bison bison bison
GTTGAGCTTTAAGCCAACATTTGTACTCCCCTCTTTCACTTTCTTCAAGAGGCTCTTTAGTTCTTCTTCACTTTCTGCTATAAGGGTGGTGTCATCTGCATATCTGAGGTTATTGATATTTCTCCTGGCAATCTTGATTCCAGCTTGTGCTTCATCCAGCCCAGCGTTTCTCATGATGTACTCTGCATATAAGTTAAATAAGCAGGGTGACAATATACAGGCTTGACATACTCCTTTTCATTTGGAACCAGCCTGTTGTTCCATGTCCAGTTCTAACTGTTGCTTCTTGATCTGCATACAGATTTCTCAGGAGGCAGGTCAGGTGGTCTGGTATTCCCATCTCTTTCAGAATTTTCTACAGTTTGTTGTAATTCATACAATCAAAGGCTTTGACATACTCAATAAAGCATAAGTAGAAGCAGATGTTGCAGATTTGGTACAGAATAATAAATTCCAAGTGCCTTAGTATATCATTCAAGTCCTTTCAAAGATCCTCCTCTCTAGTCTCATCTCTCAACATTCTCATAAGGATTATGCACCTATTATAGTCACAATCAGAGAAGAACTAGTAGCTGATATATTACCTTCATTCTATATTGTATATCACATATTACAAATATATTGTACATATACAGGGATTTTATCTTTTGTAACTATGCAAACCATTTAAGGAAAGTCTGTAAAGTTGTCTTCTTGTTGTAGAATCTTTAAGTCCACAGAACAGGAAATCAGGAAGAAAGATGGATGTAAAGTGGAAAAGATCAAGGATAAGCTAAATTCCATGATTACAGCTGGAACCTATGCTAGTTCTTAGTGCATCTGACCTTTATGGCATGAGCACCAAGCTGGTGCCTGTCACCTTGGAGCCAAACATACACCTCACCCAAGAGTTGGAGAAGCTGAAGGAGGAGGACTTGCAGGCCCAAATGCCATTCCACGTCAGTGAGGTGAGCCAGCAGATAAGCAACAAAGAATGAGAACTATAAAATGGTTGCTGCTCCATTTCCACCTTTCCAGTCTTCCATAAGAATGTCTCTTGTGGCCCACTGTATCAAAAACATGCAAGAAGGGACTTCTGGGAAATGTAGTTCAGCCTAGCCAAGTTGACACAAAGCAACTTACTAGCACTAAGTTAAAATCATGGCATGCCATATCTCTCTCTGAGAGATTCATAAGGACATTAGTGTATCAAAGGCTCAGCAAAGCCCTTGTTTAATGTTCAGCTGTGATCAAAGAATTCCTATACTTATCAAAATAGCTGATTTTGGAGATTATGATTATGAAACTGTTGTGAAGACTCAGTGATTGTTTATTGGTGTGTATTTGCTTTATGGTGTATTTCTATGAATAAATCTTTAAAAAAAAAACTCTGTAATGAGATGCTGTGTTTCTTTAGAAAGCTAGTGCAAATTGTGGTTACCAAGTAGTGAAGACTTTCTTCAATTTACTCATCAATATATCCAATTGTTTGAAATTTCAAAGGCTTCCCTGGTGGATCAGATGGTAAAGAATCTGCCTGAAAAAGTACAGGAGATCTGGGTTTGATCCCTGGGTTGTAAAGATTCCCTGGAGGAGGGCATGGCAACCCACGCAATCCAGTATTCACACCTGGAAAATCTCCATGACAAAGAAGCCTGGTGGTCTGCTGCTGTCTATGGGGTCCCAAAGAGTTGGACACAACTGAGCAACTAAGCACAGCGCAAATTTCAAGGAAAGATATCACAATCCAGAAAAATCTAGAATTTCTCAAATCATCCTTAAGTAGCCTATTTTAAGTGTTGGAGCTCTATTTTATTTTCATTTAATGGCCTAATAATGGCTTAATAATAAGTAAAGCTCCTTGGATTTCCTGTTTCAGAATGACTACTTAAACCTCCTACAGAATCAATACACACATACTCATATCTTATAACATACAGTCATTGTATTAAACATTTTAAAACTAGATTACATAACATTTGAGGCAACATAACAGATAATAGCATGAACTAAGAGACTAGACTGTCTGAACTTAAAACTGTCTTAGTCTATTTGGGTTGCTACAATGCTGTACCATAGACTGGATGGCTTATAAACAACACAGATTTGTTTCTCAAAGCTCTGGAGGCTGAGAAGTTCAAGATCAAAGCACCCACCAGCAGGTTTGTGTCATGATGGCCATCTTCTCATTGTATCCTTGCATGGTAGAAGGGAAAAGAAGCTCTCTGGGATCTCTATAAGGGCACTAATCCCATTTCCAAGGGCTCCACCTCATGACCTAGTCATCTCCAAAGAGCCTCAGTTCTAAGTATCATCACATTGGGGGTTAGGGGGGACACAGTCTATATAGCAAGCATGGATTCTGAAATCAGACTGCTTAAACGTATTGTACCCCTTATCAGCTGTGTGATGCTGGATAAGTTACTTAACTGCTCTGAGCCTCAGCTTACTCATGTGTAAAATAGGAATAGTAATAATAGTAATAATTTCCTTTTCAAAATTTAACATGAATTAAGGGATTTAACATTTGTAAAGAGTTTTAAACCACGCTTGGTAAATGGTTTGTGTGTATGAATCCAACTCTTGACAGCAATTCCTCCTGAGCCTATACTATTATCCCAATTTTATAAGAAAACTAAGTCAAATAGAGGTGAAATATTCTCTCTTAGGGCATATAAAACCCAAGATGGTCCTGACTCTAGGTCCTGACTCTAGTCTCATTCGACATGATCATGGCACCTTCCAAGCAAAGCTTTATGGCTCTCTGAGGCTTTTTCTAGAAAGTCTCAAAAGACAAGATCAAATTGACTAGGTCCAGAAATGGAATTAGTCCCTCTCCCCAGAGGTGCTAAAGTTGTAGCTGTCACTCATTCTTGACCTAGACTAGATGCGAATACAGAACTTAGAATGAAAGCTCCATGGTTTTATTTTGCCCTGAGCTTACATGGTCCCTAGAAAGTTCTTTAAATACTTTCAATCAAGGGCTCAGAAAAATTTTTAAAAATAACCTTGCACATATAATTAGAAACTGGCATGTGGGGAATTAAATAGAAGAGGTGAAATTTTCTGTGATTATCAGGGACTACTTGAAGGGAGGTTCTTTGAAGAAAATACCTGACTATCAAAACCCACACAAGGGGGTCTGACATGACTTGTTGACAGCAAAGCTGACATGAGCTCAAGGGCAGAGACTCAGCAAGACATCCTCCTCTTTTAGCAGGACAGAGAGAGAGAGACCAGGCTGGAAGAGTCTGGGACAGGTGTAGCTGTGTTACTATGATATTAATGATGATTAAGAAACATAAGACAGGAAAATATTTTAAAACCAAGTATGAAAGAATATCTTATCATGTTTCTGTGTGAGCATGCTTGAGAAACATATCAAAAATAAATTTCCACATATCTCTACAGTAGTTCAAGTAATTCTAAAGATGCTTCACTAAATTCTAGTGGTAATTCTAAAGATCACTGCTTCACTTTAGGCTGTGAAGTAGTGAAAAGGAAAAAAGAGGTTTTGCTCACACTTCTTTGGGAAGCTTTTCTGATTCCTGCTGCCTGCATTGATCACTCACATCTCTGGATTCCTGTTGCCAATACAGTCAGTGCTACATGTTTTGAATCTGTGGTCCTTTCACTTGTTAACTGAGTGATCTAAAGCAAGTTACCTAACTTCTCTCATCCTGTTTCCTCAGTATCAAAATGAGAAATCTCATAGAGTTGCAATGAGAACTTTAGCAATTGCAGAAGGACTTACAACAGGGCCTGGCATTTACTGCAGTGGTTCCTAGCCTCTCTGCATTCCCACTTCCTGTTTCTCATAGACTATAGTATTGGATATGCTCATTGGGAAATATTTTAAGACCCACAATAACTTAGAAATATGTTTCTGAGAATTCTACTATAAAATCATCATAACATGAATCAAACCACAGATATTCAAAGTTAATCTGAAGACATAAAATTACCCTTTAGGCATAATAAGCCCTGATTATTGAATTAACTTTGCAAAAGCATGAATGCTTAGGCAACCATGGAAGCAAACCAACAGCTTCATTAGAACTCATTTGAAAGCAGGCAACAGAAACCAAACTCAATAGTAATAATATCTTGTATTATCATTATTAATCAGATCACTTAGCTAAAAATCCAATGGAGATCTAATTTCATCTACTAAACATATCAAATGCTGAAACAATTTAATCAGAATTGTTCCTCTCTCCATGTCTCTGTTTTGTTTTCCTCTGTATCGAATTAATTCTCTTTTTAAAAAACACGTATTTATTTGGTCTTAGTTGTGGCATGCATGCAGCATGTGGGATACCGTTCCCTGACCAGGGATCAAACCCAGGCCCCTGGCATTGGGAGCACAGAGTCTTAGCCACTAGACCACCAGGGAAGTCCCTTGGATTCCTTCTTAAGTGAACTCTCACCTAAGATAACTGGTGACTCCTGTAGCTCACATGACCCTGACTAGCACCATTTATTAAAGTGCTTACAAAATCGTTGATCCACTGACATAGAATCCCATATAATATCCCCAAGGAATTCATCTTACAATAAACTAGGCAATGCTATAGACACATAATAATGGAATAGATGCTAACTAGCCTTTGACTGTGTGATTCACAATCAACTGTGGAAAATTCTGAAAGGGATGGGAATACCAGACCACCTGACCTGCCTCTTGAGAAACCTGCATGCAGGTCAGGAAGCAACAGTTAGAACTGGACATGGAACAACAGACTGGTTCCAAATAGGAAAAGGAGTACATCAAGGCTGTATATTGTCACCCTGCTTGTTTAACTTATATGCAGAGTACATCATGAGAAACGCTGAGCTGGAGGAAGTACAAACTGGAATCAAGATTGCCAGAAGAAATATCAATAACCTCAGATGTGCAGATGACACCACCCTTATGGCAGAAAGTGAAGAAGAACTAAAGAGCCTCTTGATGAAAGTGAAAGAGGAGAGTGAAAAAAGTTGGCTTAAAGCTCAACGTTCAGAAAACGAAGATCATGGCATCCGGTCCCATCACTTCATGGGAAATAGATGGGGAAACAGTGGAAACAGTGGCTGACTTTATTTTTCTGGGCTCCAAAATCACTGCAGATGGTGATTGCAGCCATGAAATTAATAGACACTTACTCCTTGGAAGGAAAGTTATGACCAAACTAGACAGCATATTAAAAAGCAGAGACATTTTTTGCCAACAAAGGTCCATCTAGTCAAGGCCATGGTTTTTCCAGTAGTCATGTATGGATGTGAGAATTGGACTATAAAGAAAGCTGAGCACCAAAGAATTGATGCTTTTGAACTGTGGTTTTGGAAAAGACTTTTGAGAGTCCCTTGGACTGCAAGGAGATCCAACCAGTCCATCCTAAAGGAGATCAGTCCTAGATGTTCATTGGAAGGACTGATGTTGAAGCTGAAACTCCTTTGGCCACCTGATGCCAAGAGCTGACTCATTTGAAAAGACCCTGATGCTGGGAAAGATGAGGGCAGGAGGAGAAGGGGATGACAGAGGATGAGATGGTTGGATGGCATCACCGACACAATGGACATGGCTTTGGGTAGACTTTGGGAGTTGGTGATGGACAGGGATGCCTGGCATGCTGCACTTCATGGGATCGCAAAGAGTCGGACACGACTGAGTGACTGAACTAAACTGAGCAGCAGTTGACCTAGGAAGCCTGGATATGACCATCTGATGGACACTGGTTTGGTGTCATGCCTTGAACGGATGGGAGGCCAACCTATATTCACTCACTTATTACACTAACTTGATGACCATTGTGGGTGCCAATGTTCACTGTTAGAATATATGCATCTGGGAACCAAGGAGTAGAAATAAAAATGGCCTCAACTCACCATCACTCCCAAGGACCCATTTGAGGAATTTATGCTTCCTTTCTGATATTGTTAATGAAGCACTGGTTCCAAGAAAGTATCTGTGCTTACCATTTCTACAACTATATGCTGTATAGGTCAAAATGTCCTGGATTCTATAAGAGAATGCTTCCACCAAAAGACAAAGTAATGGTCCCATTGAACTTTAAGCTACAGCTTCTGCCAAGTCAGTCCAAACTGTTCACACCAAGAGACCAGTGGGAAAGGAAAGGCAGGGCTGGAATACTGATCATCAGGAGGAAGCTGCCATAAGAAGGAGGCAGAGAATAAATACATTTAGCACTTAGATGGCCACAGGGGTGTTTCTTGACACCTCCTTTCTCTGTTGGAAAATACAAAGATAGCCTTGGCATGAGATGGGCATGGAGACCAAGGACAAAATTCTGGCTTCCTCCCGTAGGTATGTCACCTAGACCAGAAGAGGTATGAGCTGAGGGTGAGGGGCCTCCAGAATGTGTAGTCAGGGAGAGAGATGAGGATATCATTTCTGCTCTTAAGATGACTGCTGCCAGGAGAACTGTGTAAAGTTCTTTCCACTAACCTTCCTCTCACCACACACCCCCCCACCCCCAGAATTCTGGAGGCAATGACCTAAGACGGGATGAACTTTCTATGTGAAGTTAATGGATCCAAGTGATACACAGATGAGTTGTAGTGGGTGCTGTGCTACCCAGGCGCCCCAGGACTGAACATGTGCACTCCCACCAGCGCTAGGAGAGTTAGGTGCTGATTTCTTGCCACTGAATCATTTTCTGGTGTTTTCCTTTGACAAAGGACTTACATTACCCCTCTTAATGCAATGGTAAAAGGGGCTTCCTGACCTGCAGGTCAGGAAGCAACAGTTAGAACTGGACATGGAACAACAGACTAGTTCCAAATTGGGAAAGGAGCATATCAAGGCTGTATATTGTCACCCTGCTTATTTAACTTATATGCAGAGTACATCATGAGAAACACTGGACTGGAAGAAACACAAGCTAGAATCAAGATTGCCAGGAGAAATATCAATAACCTCAGATATGCAGATGACACCACCCTTATGGCAGAAAGTGAAGAAGAACTAAAAAGCCTCTTGATGAAAGTGAAAGTGGAGAGTGAAAAAGTTGGCTTAAAGCTCAACATTCAGAAAATGAAGATCATGGCATCCGGTCCCATCACTTCATGGGAAATAGATGGGGAAACAGTGGAAACAGTGTCAGACTTGATTTTTCTGGGCTCCAAAATCACTGCAGATGGTGACTGCAGCCATGAAATTAAAAGACTCCTTGGAAGGAAAGTTATGACCAACCTAGATAGCTTATTCAAAAGCAGAGACATTACTTTGCCAACAAAGGTTCGTCTAGTAAAGGCTATGGTTTTTCCTGTGGTCATGTATGGATGTGAGAGTTGGACTGTGAAGAAGGCTGAGCGCCGAAGAATTGATGCTTTTGAATTGTGGTGTTGGAGAAGACTCTTGAGAGTCCCT
>NW_011494882.1:1815608-1820030 GCF_000754665.1 Bison bison bison
AGTCAAGGCCATGGTTTTTCCAGTAGTCATGTATGGATGTGAGAATTGGACTATAAAGAAAGCTGAGCACCAAAGAATTGATGCTTTTGAACTGTGGTTTTGGAAAAGACTTTTGAGAGTCCCTTGGACTGCAAAGAGATCCAACCAGTCCATTCTGAAGGAGATCAGCCCTGGGATTTCTTTGGAGGGAATGATGCTGAAGCTGAAACTGCAGTACTTTGGCCACCTCATGTGAAGAGTTAACTCATTGGAAAAGACTCTGATGCTGGGAAGGGTTGGGGGCAGGAGGAGAAGGGGACGACAGAGAATGAGATGGCTGGATGGCATCACTGACTCAATGGACGTGAACTCCGGGAGTTAGTGATGGACAGGGAGGCCTGGCCTGCTGTGATTCATGGGGTCGCGAAGAGTCGGACACGACTGAGCGACTGAAGTGAACGGAACTGAAAAGGGGCTTGATTCCCTTACCTCAATTCAGGACAATCTGAATAACCATCTCAGGTCCAAAATGGTCGTCTGTTGTAACCACATATTTGACCTCTTCCTTGGCTTTCTTGTGTCTTCCTCATTTACTTATAAGTGATGTTACTGAGATCATGACCCAAAATACCTCCTACATGTTGAACTTCATCTCAGAGTCCGTTTTTCTAGGTCCCTTGGTCCCTGACCTGTAATAATAGCTATGGAAGCCTCCCTATATGCTATTTTGCACATGTTAACTCATTCAGTGCTCACTGAAAGATAATATCCCCATATGTCAGATGAGAACCTTTAGGTTTAGAGAGGTTAAATGACTTACATAAAGCCTAATAAGATGATTTGAGAATTAGATTTGGGACAAATGTGTACTTCAGATTGATCTCTTATAGAAATTTGGAATTCCAGTAAGATTTTCATTATCTGCAAATGTATCTGATGATCCCAGACAGGTACTAAACTGTAATTGCTAAGTTTCCATTTATATCACACATGTTCTGAAACTACTAGTGACAATACCTAGAGACTATTCAGTGACCACATCTCAATGGGGCTTTATTGTACCCTCATAAATTCTAAGGCTCAACTGTATTTATTTAATTGTGACCAAATTCCAGTATACAAAACTGGTGAAAGGTAAAATTTTTTTAAAAAAAAGAAAAATATTAATACTTACTATCTTCTTTGTCTTGTTCTAGTGTTTTTCAAAATTATTTTACCTTAATCCATAGTAAGAAATACATTTTTCATAGTGATCCAATGTATACATGCATATGTATATACATGTATAAGAGAAAGCAAAAAATTTTGTTATCCAGTACATACCTCATTAATATGGCAGTGATTTTTATATTCTATTAGCATGATTTTAAGCTAGTTGCTACCCACTGTACTAATTTGCAGTTAAGTGACCATGAAGAACCCTTTGAGGATCACTCCCCAATGCTAAGACTCTTCACATTTATTTACTAATTTAGCTCTTCTAACAACCTTTCAAAGAACTTATTACTATTATTATTATTATCCCATTTTTTCTCTAATGAGGTACATGTTTTAACAACCTATAACTCATAAGTTATAGGTTTAACAACCTATAACAACCTATAACTCATAAGTGACAAAGTAGGAATTAAAACAGATTAAACCACTAAATTATTTTGTACATGTTTCAACCTCCTGGTGAGCATTTATTTTAAATGTAAAATACTTTAAAAGAAGAGAAGAGGGGGGATAAAAGAGAAGAAATAGAGGCATTTTCTCTTTTTATAATCTTTTGCCTCTTACACTAGCTTCACTCTCAGTTCTAGGAATGAGGTATGGCCTAAAAAGATTTCCCAAACTCAGTGAAGATGCCAGTAACTAATGGCAGATGGTGACCTAGCCATGTCCTGTGAGAATTTGTGGAACTTAGCATGCAGCTCAATAAAATTCACCTTCCTAGCTTCTAATGTTTTCTAATTTCTGGACAGCAAGACATAGAGGTAAGGATGGTATTGTTTCTCATTATTCTAGTTTTAAGCACCATTTCTTCTGCTTCTTGAGATGTAAAAGAACTGTCAATACTCCTTTTAACTATTTTCTAGTTATCAGTTCAGTGAGAACATTTGCCCTGATGTAATTTAAATGCTTTATTCACTCTGGAATCTTACTGATACTTTCATGTGAATTGTGATAGGTTCTCTGACACAGAGTTTTGGTATTTCATGGCATTTGAGTGAAAGATGAATTTGAGGAATAAAACTCCCTTAATCAGTTTTAACTTAAGCAACGCAATTCTCATAACCAACGTATTGATATAAGATGCACCATTCCTCAGATACATATTTTACTATGAAAATGTATACAGTCATGGTTAACAAGAACTATAAATTTATGTCTTTTTCAGTGGAGTTGTGCAGCAGAAGCCAAGTTACATAGGATCATGTAAGAAAGAAGAAAGGAAAATTTTACGCAATTTTTACAAAAATCATTTATAGATTTAGTGTTATCCCCATCTAAGTCTCAACAGAAATCATGTAAAACTGGCAAACAAATTTTTACAGTGAACTAAAAGAAGCAGCAGGCAAGAATAGGTGAATCATTCTTAAAGAAGAAAGAATGTTTGTGTGTTCTGTGAGGGTGGACATTTGGCCTGGAAGGGTTGTTTTTGAACAATGTTGTGTATTTGATAATAAAGAATACAGAAGCTTGGGTGTGTTGAAGTGAGACACATCCCTCTGGCTTTTACCAAGATTCTGAGCTAATTTTAATACCCATCCAACTTGACAATCACTATCCCAGTTGACAAGACAAATTATATAACTATAGCAATTAAAACAGGGTGGTACCAGCACAGGTAAAGATGAAGAGACTATTAGAACAGAAAAGAAAGCCCAGAAACTTACAAGACTGTATAGTACCCATGCTTGCATACAAAGGTGAATTAAAGATGATGAGGAAGAAGAGACTACTCAAAAATCATATTAGGAAAATGGTATCTGTATTAAAATAAAATTGAATTCCAAAGGTCAACAAAATTTAAAGGGCATTAAAGACAAATATTAAAAAGTCAAAACTTTATAACTTTTAGAAGAAAGTATAAGAGAATAACTTGATATCCCACAGGAACTTAAAGGATTTCTTAAAGACAGATTTTTATAAAGAAAACATTGATAAAATCTTTCTTTAAAAGCTTCTTTCACTTGCAACTATCTATAAGAAGTCAGATGTTTCTAGATATTGCTCAACCAAAACAAAAATTTTGAAGTTCATTGGAGGCTAAGCCTTGTACAAGAATATAGTTGTCATTCTTAATAGAAATTTTAAATGTTTATTTTCTAATTGTATTAATATAAATAAGTGTCCTAAAGCTCAATATATATGATGCATCTATTCTAATACTATGCTGGTTGGATTTCTTTTGCATACTCTTGTTTTATATTAAATTTTATTTTAATTGGACTTCCCTTGTGGCTTAGCTGGTAAAGAATCCGTCTGCAATGCTGGAGACCTGGGTTCCATCCCTAGGTTGGGAAGATCCCCTGGAGAAGGGAAAGGCTTACCCACTGCAGTATTCTGGCCTAGAGAATTCCATGGACTGTATAGTCCATGGGGTCACAAAGAGTCAGATACAACTGAGCAAAGTTTTAAATGTTTATTTTCTAATTGTATTAATATAAATAAGTGTCCTTAAGCTCAATACATATGAGGTATAGTTCGTCAAGGCTGTATATTGTCACGCTGCTTGTTTAACTTATATGCAGAGTACATCATGAGAAACGCTGGACTGGAAGAAACACAAGCTGGAATCAAGATTGCCGGGGGAAATATCAATAACCTCAGATATGCAGATGACACCACCCTTATGGCAGAAAGTGAAGAGGAACTCAAAAGCCTCTTGATGAAAGTGAAAGTGGAGAGTGAAAAAGTTGGCTTAAAGCTTAACATTCAGAAAACGAAGATCATGGCATCCAGTCCCACCACTTCATGGGAAATAGATGGGGAAACAGTGTCAGACTTTATTTTTCTGGGCTCCAAAATCACTACAGATGGTGACTGCAGCCATGATATTAAAAGACGCTTACTCCTTGGAAGGAAAGTTATGACCAACCTAGATAGCGTATTCAAAAGCAGAGATATTACTTTGCCAACAAAGGTTTATCTAGTCAAGGTTATGGTTTTTCCTGTGGTCATGTATGGATGTGAGAGTTGGACTGTGAAGAAGGCTGAGCGCCAAAGAATTGACGCCTTTGAACTGTGGTGTTGGAGAAGACTCTTGAGAGTCCCTTGGACTGCAAGGAGATCCAACCAGGCCATTCTGAAGGAGATCAGCCCTGGGATTTCTTTGGAAGGACTGATGCTAAAGCTGAAACTGCAGTACTTTGGCCACCTCATGCGAAGAGTTGACTCATTGGAAAAGACTCTGATGTTGGGAGGGATTGGGGGCAGGAGGAAAGGGGACGACAG
>NW_011494882.1:1820130-1846186 GCF_000754665.1 Bison bison bison
CCTGGCGTGCTGCGATTCGTGGGGTCGCAAAGAGTCGGACATGACTAAGCGACTGATCTGATCTGATCTGATACTAATACTATGCTGGTTGAATTTCTTGTGCATACTCTTGTTTTATATTAGATTTTATTTTAATAAAAAATCTTCTACCAATTGAAAACTCCTGCTTAACAAACAAGCAAACCCTGGCCCAAAGAAATTATTTAGCTTCCCCAAGATGACAGACTTAATTAGTCAAAACTTCTTTTCCTGCTGGAATAAAAGCATTAGATAACTTTCTAGATATCAGTATTTCTTAAAGCCATCTCTTTCATTGTCTTAATGTTTTTAATAAACTCAGCATTAAAAAGTGAAATGATAAGGTCTTACATGGTAAATTTGGATTGTGATCATGAGTAGGTACAGCTATTTAACAGTCTACAAAATAGATTTGTAGACGTCATCAAGTTTTTGTGGCAAGAAATAAACCAACAATGTCTCTTTATTTACTTTCCCATGTAAAATTTGATGATTATTTGGGTTTTGAATGAGTTGAATCAATTACCATTTTTTCCTCTTGCAATATGAACAAATTGATAATTATACACAGGAGAGAACAAAATGTCAATTTGATTACTGGTAAAGCTAGACCAGAGAGGACATTCTGGGTAAAAGACTTCAAACCGCACCTCCTAAAATTTACCCCTGCTCAATCACAAACATCAGTGTGGTACCAAAAAACCCTATTCTAGGAAGCTTAACCACAGAAGGAAGACAGAAGAACACACAAAACACTGGTAGGCAGGCTGATACCAGACTAAGAGCAAGAAGACAGTATCCGTGTATCCAAGTTTTTCCCACTTTTCCTCCTGTGGGAAGATAGAACATGAGGAAGCTCCAAAATATTCATCTACCACATCTCCTTTTGAGAAGTGTAACTGAGGGACCCTCATGGAAGTGTAAGGCTGCTAAAATATGGTGCCCCTTTTATCAGTTGGGGTAATAACAAGAATCTAATGGAATACTTCTAATAGAGGGATCGGGGTGGAATGGATGGCAAAAGCTATGGCTGTAGGAGAGAGGAGCAAAGCATCAGCCAGACCATAACCAGGCAGCCAAGGGAATGAATGTCCCAACCTCCCTTTGTCTACTTACCTTGGGGTCTCCTTCTAGTGCCACCCACCCTCCCCAAGGATAACATGGTTGACACAGTCCAGAGAAGTCAGTCTTCCAGGACACAGTGTGAAAAGTGGTAGAAGCTACATCTGGAGTAGCAAAGAATACCAACACAGCCCCCAGCACACGTGAATACAACCCACAGGAGGAAACTTAAACTGGAATGGCTAAATAACATTGGAGTGACCTGTCCTCAGTACCCAGTCATTGAGGGAAAATATTTATCTGTTTCTAGACTCCACTTTCACTTTTCACTTTCATGCATTGGAGAAGGAAATGGCAACCCGCTCCAGTGTTCTTGCCTAGAGAATCCCAGGGACAGAGGGGTCTGGTAGGAGGCCGTCTATGGGGTTGCACAGAGTCGGACACAACTGAAGCGACTTAACAGCAGCAGCAGCAGACTCCAGTGAATCAAACTGTGATCAAATTAATCACAAAGAAGGACTTTATTGACAGGGCCTTTTAATTTAAATTTATTTGACTTGGTTTGATGATTAAGATGAGAGGATGATTGAGATTCCTGATAAGAGTTTAAATGTTATTGAAATATAGGTGACTTAAAATATTGTGTTAGTGATTGTTATACATGTGAGAGTCCTGATAAATTTTTAACATCATCATATCTAAGATATGTATTGTATACATGACTATAAAATTCATGAAACAGTCATGGAGCTAAACTCATTATTACAATGCAAAGGAAATTATACAATAGTGATACAAGAAACACTTCCTATTACACATATCAATGTGTGTCAAGGCAAAGGGTTTCCAGTGAAGAGTTAACTTTGGTGACCTGGAAAAGATGATGGGGGTCATAGTGGGAGACACCCTCAACACCCTCAAACACATGGACTTTTCTTTCAAATTAGAGGTCACTTTGACCTAGCTAAATGCTTCTTCTCAAAGAATGCCAAATCCACTTAGAAATACCACTACTTAGGCTTGGATTCCACTTTATCATTTCACCACTCCAGAAGTACTTAGCTAAGAACTAGACTTCTGCCAACATATTATCAATACTTTTTCAACATTTAAAATTTTCATCTTCAAGTGATTTACCTTTTATGAAAAAAATCAACAGAAGAAGAAAATAAAATTTCCCCTTACAGACTGAGTAGTGAGAGATCTAATTATTGTTTCTTTTAGGTGAAGTCTACACAAACCTAACTCCCAGTGAAGCATGAACCTGCCCGTTGCAGGGAGAAGTCAATTCTGACTCCATGTCAGAACTGTTTTTGACTTGCTTTCCATTGCTTTTGTTATTATAATCATACATAATGGCCTGCCTCAGAGAATCTCAACCCTCTGCCTGACTGTTAAACTAAAGTGCCTTTGTATAGAATCCTGTCTATCTGTAGATGTCAGAAAGGAAGAAATTAACACACCCCTTGATTGAGGCTTGCCTTTCTAGGAGATACTTGCAAAATTAATGGCCTTTTTACTTTGTTTCCTCACTTCCCCCCATCTCTGATCCATTAAAGAACCTGACATCCAGACCCAGGTAAGATGGCGATTTTGAGACATTAGTCTTCCATCTTCTCTGTCAGCCAGCTCTTTGAGTAAAGTCATATTCTTTGCCTCAAGACCTCATCTCTCAGATTCAATGTACCTACTCTTGTGTGTATTTAATCTCTCTATACCTCAGTTTCCTCTTCTGTAGGAGACGGATAACTTCTGTATCTACTTCATAACATAGTTGTAGGTATAAAACAGTTATCACTGGTGACAATATTAAAACAATGCTGTGCATACCCTGTGGCAAGTGCATATGGGGAGTACAGGGGATTGGGCTGCTGTCCTAATAGCTACATTCCCAAAGGCAGTTGTACACAGTTCATACTGGCTGACTGTTACCAGATACTTCTAGATGGATCTGTATTATCAGTTAATTCACTCAAGATTAAGAAGGGCTGATTAAAAAAAAATATCCTTTCCTCAGGATTTGACTGAGCAGTATGCTATTTGAAGATTTTGCAGTTATCAGTTATATGCCATAGATGGATGCTTAAATAAGAACTTGGTTTTCATTTTAGTGACTATTTATCATCCACACGTACCTCTCCTTTCTGTCACCTCCATTCTGTTATCAGACAGTTCTTCTGAGGTTATTCACCTCCTATGCAGTCATTTCCTCCACTTGAGCTAAGGTGTTTCTAGCACACTCCATCTAGCTTCTGAATTCCACCCAAGACTGCACCTGAGTTCCGTGACTTTGTTTTAAAATGCACACAGGATTTTGATTTTATTTGGGTACAGTGAGGCCGACAGATTAGGATATGATTGTCACTGAAAAAAATTGTTATTCACAATTCCCAGAGGAAAGGGTCAGGCTGGGCCACACATGACCTCCTGGGGAAGCACAAAGGTCAGTCAGGAGACAGGAGTGAGCGGAAAGGCTAGGCAAAAGCTTTCATGTGGTTTTTGTAGGTAGGATAGTTGAAGTCATGTAAACAGTTCAGGATTAGCTAGTTTGAATCATTTCTGTGGACTCTGGTCTATAATGGGTGGTTGCTAGTTGCCTGGTATCTGGCCCTGGGATGGTTAAGGCACAGGAATATTGACCGATAATAGAGAAGGTGGTTCAGAGTATGTGCTATGGATTGGTTGGTTTGCATAGTTTATTTTCTCCAGAAATTAGCTGACGCTAGGAGCGGCAGTCTCTCCCTGGTCAGTAATAACCTCAAGATAGCAAAGTGTTGGAAAATAAAAACATGCTTGATACAGGCTTGGGCTCCAGTTTCGTGTTTGTTGATTCATACATTTTGTGTGTTTTTAATTTTTCTTCTATGCTACATAAATAGCTGGTTCCAATAATCTTACAGATAAATTATATGCTGTTTAAAATGTATTTTTTCAAAACAAAATTATTCAAGTGTTCAGATTGTTTTCATTAGACTGTTTCAGGATCTTTATTTTCCAGGTAGTTGCTGTAATTTCCCTTTGTGAAGAGGCAGGCTTAGTCAGTTAAGTCTTTGAGTAAAGAATTACTTTCCAGTTTGCATTTAAACAAGGTTAATTGTGGTGCCAACACAGTTACTACAATTAGTCTAATATATATAATTACTCTATCATACACACACCCAGATACTGATCATCTCACCACCTTTCTTCAAACAACAGCATCTTCTTTTAGAAACCATATTGTGTTTTAGCTGTATGTGGGTGTGGGGCAAATCCCAAGATACAATGCAAATATTTTTCTAATAAAATGCCATACTTTTTAAAGTTCTTTTAATCTTCACTTTCCATAGACGTGTGGACACCCTGTGAATAGTAATCATCTCTGTTGTACATCTATGCTAAGTATATAACTCAAGGCTAGCACATAGTAGAGATGCAACAATAAATATTTGTTAGAAGAATAAATAGTGAAGAAATTAAATGTAAATAATCCAGAGTAAAGTAATGTAAATATGAGCATGAGCATGTTTTCAGTCTGCGAGGAAGAAATTTCTCTAGAATTCTGCTAAATTAAGTGGCTAAAGTTCACTTCTCCATTTCTTGTGGGCACAGAAAGTATGTCAAGAACAATCACATCAACCAATAAGTACTATACAAATCATTGTTCTTCAGTTTTCCCTACCAAACTCCCAACACTCTCAAATCACAACCCAGTCAAAACTCCACTAATTCAACTTTGTATAATTCAGTAGAGTTTGTAAAGCCCTGTTAGTCCATAATCTCATTTAACTTCACAACTATTTGGGAAGTAATTAGAACAAGCCCATGTTCCTGTCAGCCCAGAGATTTACACACTCATCAGCTCAAGGTTTTGAACCTCAGAAGAAAAAAAAAAACTCATTTCAGGGTGAATAGGAGTTGGACACTTCAATAGGCTACCACACTCAGAAATCTCAACAATGAAAGAGTCAGCTCCAATTATCTTGTCTGCCTACATCTTATATGAAAAAAAAGACTTCTCTCTAAAGGTTAAATAATAATTCAAAGAGCCAGTGAGCACTAGGGCAGTGATTGAAGCTCAAATTGCCTGCTTTTGTTCAACCCGTCTGGTTGAATGGTCTGTTAGAATTGTTAATACAGTAACAAAATTGCTGATTTTAGCTTCTTTGAAGTCATCTGTGTAAGTATTGTGCCCTTATTTTCTGCGTCTTTTTCACTTTAGGAAGGTCCTCTTCAGTTCCACGCCCTCAGCTTTTTTCTACCTTCCATAACTTGAAAAGCAATCTAATAAACTCATTCACTGGCCCTCCAGCAATAAAAGCCCTGTTTTGTAGATTTTGCCAGTTTCTATGATTTAAATACTCCCATCATTGCCAACTTCAAGGATGACTGTCTTCCACAATGGGATTATGAAATTCCTGAAAAATTAATAGTCAGTGGGAAAGATTACTTGTCACCATTCTGAAAGGCATTTGTATTTACTAAGGCAGTGCTACTTCCCAAGTATGGTCCCCTAGGAGCATCACATCACCTAGAAGATAGTTGGAAATGTAAATTCTTGGGCCCCACTCAAAACCTGAATCAGAAACTCTGATAGTGGGGCTCAGGAATTTCTATTTTAATGAATATTTAGGTTATCCTTATGCATATTTATGTTTGAGAAGCATGCTATTAGTTTGCAAAGATTGCCATAAAAAAGTACCATGGACTTTTTAACAAATTTAATAACAACTTCCTCATAGTTCTGGTGCCTAGAAGTCCATGATCAAGGTATCAGCAAGTTTGGTTTCATTCTGACATCTTCTTTGGCTTATAGATGATTATCTTCTCCCTTTGTCTTCACATGGTCTTTTCTCTGTGTCTGTATTCTAATCTCCTCTTATGAAGACAAAAGTCATACTGGGTGGAGGTTCACATCAGTGAACTCATTGAACTTTTAATTACTTCTCACAGTCAGAGGTACTGGGGCTTAGGAATTTAACATAGGAATCTGGATATACAATTCAGACCATTGCTAAGTCACTTCAGTCGTGTCCCACTCTGTGCGACCCCATAGACGGCAGCCCACCAGGCTCCCCCGTCCCTGGGATTCTCCAGGCAAGAACACTGGAGTGGGTTGCCATCTCCTTCTCCAATGCATGAAAGTGAAAAGTGAAAGTCAAGTCGCTCAGTCATGTCCAAGTCTTTGCGACCCCATGGACTGAAGCCCACCAGGCTCCTCCATCCATGGGATTTTCCATGCAAGAGTACAGGAGTGGGATGCCATTGCCTTCTCTGATTCAGACCATAAGAGTGTCCAATACATATTTCTTACATGAATGGATAAAAATAAGATGAGAAATAGAAAAGAACCAATCATTTAAAGGCAAGGACCCACATGCTAATTGAACTACTGCTAAATATGGGTTTCATCTACTGAGTTAGTGGGAAAAGAATGGTAGCAATCATTAAAAGCACTCAGGAGTTATATGGAAAAACTTGCACCATCATGTGATTTTAGTTTTATTTTATCTGTTTGCTGGTCTTATAAATCAAAGTTAGATAGACCACTTGGAGATACTTCACTGAGCAGGCTTAATTGATACTTGGCATCATTATTGTGGTGCTCAAATTCAGCAGACCAGCTAAGCTCCGTTGCAAAACGAGAGCTGCAGAGGGCCTCTTTCTGTTTGTTGTCCTTCCTCTGACAAAGTCAGGCATTAAGAGCTGTTTTGCAAGACCCGTGTATACCCAGACACACAAATACATAACATAAAATTGGAAAATAATACATTCTCTGTTTTTGTTACCATTAAGTCTGCAATTTAGGATCACTTATTTATTAAACTCTGATTCTGGATTATTTAATAATTCTACTTTGTCAAATTCATTGAAATGTGTCCAGGAGGGGGCATTTGGGGTATTTTATCCTAAGAGAAGTAATGCTTTAAATTTACATATAGCATTGCATTAGCAATCTCACTTTCTGAAATTGTTCATGATAAAATTATATTCTTGGAGTTTTCTAGCATATACTTCAAGACTTTTGTTATGAACATATCTTGAATCCTTGCACATATAGAATCATTCTTAGTCCCATTCATATGTTAAGTGTTTTCTTATTTTGTACATGGAGCAGGGCATGTATGAAAATAATGAGTTATCTTTTAAAAAATTAAGGTAAAATTAACAAATATCACTCTATGATCCCAAAATTTGTCAGGTGGCCTCAAAGAGAAAAAAAAAGACACATCAGCATTAGCAAATTCCCCAGGCAGAAACTCTGACATATTGCCCTTGAGTAAATCTAATGCAGCACATGTTTTTTGTAACTAGATCTGACAGATAGTTCCCATGGCATATCAACCCAAAACTATTCAAATACCACAGTGTAACTCGCCTTTCTGAATTTAGGGCACAAATTTTCTCAAATAAGAAGGATGAAAGGTTTTCTTATTCTCCCTAGGAATTTCTGAAAAAAAGAACCCTGGCATCCCAGAGGAGATTGGTGTTCGTGTAGTTCAATTTCCCATTTAATTGGGAATTTCCTTTTCACTGCCACTAACAAGCTGTCACCTGTCTTTGCTTGCACACTTTTTATGACAGTTGCTGCCTTTGCAGGATCCCATTGGCCCTGTCTGCATTAAAGACAGCACTAAGTTGCTGACTCACATAAAAATTATAAATTGGATACTTGAACCCCACTTTCAGAACCTTTTGTCTTCTCTTCTGAATTAAAAAAAAAAAAAACTAAATATGTCTTAAAGTTTTAATGCTTCTTTAACCTCAATACAGAAACATGATACAGCAATAAAAACATAAAAAATAAATCCTTGCCATGAACCTATGCTACCTCAGCTACTGCCTTGGCTTTCTTCTTCCATAATATTCTGGAAAAGATTATCATATGCTTGGTTTTACTTCCTCACTTCCTGGTAACTTTGGGGGCAATTGAGTCTCTATCCCACAGCATCCCTGAAACCATGATTCTCAGTCTTATCCCTCTACACTTCTAAAACATCTAAATATTCCTGATTCTGTACTTCTTTCTAAAATGTCCTTCTCTTATTTCCTCTGACACAGTTCTTTATTTATTCCTACCTATGTCTCCAGCCAATCCACTGCAGTATCCTTTTTGTACTTATCTTTCTTGTTCAGTCCTTTATACTTACCCAGGTTTATCTCTTCCATTTTTCTCCTTATTTTTTCAGTGAAAAAAAAGAAAAATGGGCTTCAGAATGTCATGAACCCCAAAAATTATATCCAAAATTTTGTATCTGCATGTTATTTCTAGAACTAAAAATATTTACTGAGAACTCTAAAGTTTTCATGAAATGAAATTCCACATTGCTCCTTACATAAATGCATCCACTCTTATGATATCAGCTGTTTCCTGTATGCATCATTAGGCCACTCCACTGATAGTTCTCAAGCGCCTCATACATAACAATATAGATGCAAATCACTGTCTTACCACCACCACTAAATTTGCCCCTCATATATTATTTTCTGTCTTCATAAATTCCAACATTATCCATCTAGTTGTCCAAAATATAAACCAAGAACCAATCCATGGCTCATCCTCCTTACTCTCCAGATCCAGTTGGGGATGAAGTCCTCTCTATTAGGCCTCTTCAGCATCTTTAGAATTCAGCCCCTCTCCATCCCTCAAAAAATTAAAAATAAAACTGCCATTTAATCTAGCAGTCCCACTTCTGGGTAGATATACAAAAGAATTGAAATTAGAATCTTCAAGAGGCATGTGGTACTCCATGTTTACCACAGCACTTTTCACAATATCTGAGATATGGCAATAGCCTAATACCATCGATGATATTATCGTACAGCAGATCTTTAGAATTTATTAATCATGCAAGACTGAAACTTTTTGAACAGCAGCTCTCCATCCCCTCTTCCCAAGTCCTTGGCAATACTGTTCTATTTTCTGTTTCTGTGAGTTTGACTACTTTATATTCCTCATGGAATGGACTCATGCTTTCTTTGTCTTTCTGTGACTGTTTTATTTCACTTAGCATAGTGTCCTCCAGGTTCATCAGGTTGTTGCAAATGGCAAAATCTCCTTTTCTAAGTCTGAATGATATTCCACTGTATAAACCTGGTACTTTTTCATTATCTAGTCATCCATCGTTACAGCCTATAAAAGGCACAAAAGAAGTATTTTCTGGTTGGCTGAATGAAGTATTATTCCTTACAAACCCTTCACCATCCTGGTTTACATACCCTAACAATTCTGTAGTAAGTTTCTAATCATTGCATTTGTGATAAAATTATAAAGCCTTTTTCATACAAATTATTGCCAAAGTTTCATACTCCTGTACCTATCTAATTATAGATTTAACCTCTGAGAACAACAGTCAAATGATTACAGATGTTAGGTAACTGTTATGATTACAACAGTTAACTTCCATGACATTGCTTTTACCCTGCTGCCAAATTATCAAGTTCACTTTGAATCCTCAAGACCACTGGTGTTAAAGAGGACCCAATACATGCACCCTTATTTACTCTTCCTAAATACTGATTCAGCAGAGGAATTATGTCAAAAATCAATGCACATGGTAAATGGAAACAGTGATGATAAAGCTGGTGAATGTGGCTTAAGCATAAAGCAACAGTGGCATTCTACTACTGAACCTCATAATAACAGAGTTTACCACCCTAGCCTAGGCGGCCACAGACAACCAGGAGCCTTCCTGCATCTACTCTTAAAGCCTCCAGCAAGGAGAACAGAATTGAATGTGTCCATAATAAAGCATCTGAGTTGTTAGACGAAGAGGGAGGAAGAGCTGTGGCCCCTCCCACCCAGATTCTTCCCAAACTCAGCTCTCATCACAGAGAGAAACAAGGACCAAACAAATAGAAAGCACAGAATTTATAAAATTTGATGTCCCTCAGAGAAGACATGTAATAAGATGTGTCCATAAATGGGTGTGCTGTGCTGTCTTGTTCTATGCTAAGTTGCTTCAGCTGTGTCCGACTCTTTGTGACCCTGTGGACTGTAGCCCACCAGGCTTCTCTGTCTGTGGGATCCTCCAGGCAAGAATACTGGAGTGGGTTGCCATGCCCTCCTCCAGGGGATCTTCCCGATCCAAGGATTGAACCCATGTCTCTTACATCTCTTGTACTGGCAGGCAGGTTCTTTACCATGAGTGCCACCTGGAAAGCCCCCATAAATGGATAAATGATAATATTTGCTTAGTTTATCTTACAGGATTGCTGTGAGAACTAAAAGTTCTTTCAAAAAGATAGAACACTACTAACTTGTTGAGATAAATTGATCTTATTTACACTCAGGCAACCCTGAGTCCTGCCTCCACAAGCAAATAACTGTGTGAACTTGGGCCAGTTGCTTATCTTCTCAAATTACTCATCTATAAAATAATACTCATCTTTCAGTATTTGTGAGACTTGTAAAAATAGCATGTATGATATCTGACACACAATGCTCACAATATGGGAAAACCAGAGGATTAACAATAGTAGTACTACTGCTAGTAATTAATATTACTATTAAGAAAAGGCATTCAGTGTATCAGAGGAAAAGCTTTCAAAGATCATAGAAGCACTAGCAGGGTATCATGCTTTTCCACAACCTGCTATTTTCACTCAATACATAAAGATAAAGGTCTATATTATCCCTTTTAACTGCTGTCTATTATTCCAATTGAATGATATTATGATAATGTAATTATTATAAATCCTCTATGGATCCTTGTTTAAGTGGATATAAACAAAAAGTCATGAACTAACATGGACACACATCTTTGTTCACCTTTCCAAGTATTTCTTTTGACTAAATGTCTAGAAAAAAATTTTAAAGAGGTATTACAATCAGTCTTTTCAGTCTGATGTTTTTGATACCTCCCATCATTATTACACATAATGCTAAAAACATCTTGTATTTTTTAAGGCCCACCTTGAGTCTCTCTCTTCTCATAAAGCCTTCTTTGACTGTGAGATCCACACTGCCCTTCCCTGAATCAAGTAGTACAATTTTTAGTTATAAACTCTCTTTTATTGTTATGTTTCTCATATATTAGCAGGTTCAACTTTCCAACTACTTTAAAACTCATAAAATTAAATATATAAATAATTTCCTTGATGTGACCCAAATACATTAAGGATATTAGACCAACATTAGCTTAATTAGGAAGTCAAGTAAGTCTAGAGCCGTTTTCCCAAACTGGTACCATTTGCTTTGCTGCTCTTTTCCCTTGCTTAGTTGGCATTTTCTAGCAAAGAAAAGGGAAAGAATTTTGAAACCTCTACGATAAGAGGTTATTTTAAAGGTTGATCAATCAATAATAGGCTGAAGTGCATTTTCTGCAAGTTTATCCACAGCTCTTTGGAAGAAATCTGTATACACACCCACAGTGAATTTAGAGAACCAGATCACCTACGCATCCCTGTAGCAGAGCTGCTGGCAGTCATTGACCAGATGTGCTGCTAGGGGAATGTGCTTACTGCAGAACTGTGGACTCTGACAATAGTGTTCCTGCACCGTCAGAGGAGTACATTTAATTCAGTTAGTGCTTCTCTAATACACTTCATTTTCTTCCACAGGGGCAATTTTAAACATTATACAGGAACACAGGTTCTCAAAGGTTACTAAAAGTCAAGATACTAGGAAACATGATCAAATTTACAGTGTGCTCCTAAGGTCAACATGCTGCTGCTAAGTCACTTCAGTCGTGTCCGACTCTGTGCGACCTCATAGATGGCAGCCCACCAGGCTCTCCCGTCCCTGGGATTCAAGAGCAAGGGAGTGGGTTGCCATTTCCTTCTCCAATGCATGAAAGTGAAAAGTGAAAGGGAAGTCGCTCAGTCGTATCTGACTCTTTGCGACCCCATGAACTGCAGCCCACCAGGCTCCTCCATCCATGGGATTTTCCAGGCAAGAGTACTGGAGTGGGGTGCCATTGCCTTCTCCAAAGGTCAACATAGAGTTGTAATTAATTTACATGCGGGATGAGCTCTACAGACTAAAATACTATGCCATAAAGTTTCAGACATAAACTTTTTAAATAATCTTGCTTAAAGTAATGTCATCATGAAAAAAACTTTAAAAATCCAAATGTTGTGCCTAACCTACAGTATTCAACATTTTAAGAGATTTATACACATTTATGAAAATGTGGGAATCTATATTATATATTTTTCTTTGGACCTATCTTTCAATTAAGAAGACTGAAAGGCTTTTATTTTTGTCTACAATACAGTTTAAATAATGTTTGTGGGCTTTTCAGTGGCTCAAGTACCCCAGCTGATTGCTTCTACATCCAGGAAATAGTGTATTTAAAGTCGGTTCTTCTGTGAGGACAACTGCTGATAAGCAAAGCTGTTTCCTTGGAAACGTCTAAGCAGCATCTGACAGCTTGCTGAACATCTGCAATTCACAACAATTGATCTTGGTAGCCTGTACCTAGACAAGCTGACTTAAGAGAGGGGAGTGGTAAACTAGGCTGAGGAGTCAAATCTGAGTCAATTCTTCAGACAGCAAATTTCTTGTTGTCAGCCTTCTTCAAAGACTCTATGCTTTCTCATTTTATTATCTTGGAATTCATTCAGTGACTAAAATGTCATATTTAAAACTCAATATATAACATCTTAATTGGGGAAATGGTATTTTCAGCTTATACTTTTAAAATATGAATTGCTGGAATGCCTATGGAGGACCTCATCTCTGTTATGTAGAAACCAGTCAAAATCCAATCATGACAGACCTTGGGCATCACTGAAATGGACAATCTTTACCACTGTCACTCATCAATGCTGTCTGAGAATAAAAACCGAGGAGTCATTGGAGCAGCAAAAAGAATCACAACTAACCCCAAAGCAAATGTTACACTATTCATCACCATCATGCTGCCGTAAATAAACAAACAAAAAATATATACTAAAACATGTCTGTCACATGTTCTCATTTGACACTGATCATCTGTGTCACCAAAATGGCAAATGTGAAGTTTAACACTAAGTAGATGTGTCTGGGCAAAAGAGACTACAGGATTGAGTGGTGACTTTACCCTATGTGTTAACTGAATGGTCCTAGACCAGCTGTCAGCACCACCTGCTGCTGCTGCTGCTAAACAGCTTCAGTCATGTCCGACTCTGTGCGACCCCATAGATGGCAGCCCATCAGGCTCCGCCATCCCTGGGATTCTCCAGGCAAGAACACTGGAGTGGGTTGCCATTTCCTTCTCCAATGCATGGAAGTGAAAACTGAAAGTGAAGTCGCTTTGTCGTGACCCCATGGACTGCAGCCCACCAGGCTCCTCCGTCCATGGGATTTTCCAGGCAAGAGTACTGGAGTTGGATGCCATTGCCTTCTCCGCAGCACCACCTGAGCGCCTCTTAGAGATGAGAATTTTCAGACTGTAACCAAAACCTACTAAAATTAGAAACTCTAGTATAGTATCCGGCCATTTGCGTTCTACAAGCCCTCCTGGAAATCAGGATATAGACTCAATTTTGAGAACCCACATATACATTATGGGATGGTTACACTGGAAAATAGTCCTCACTTGTTGCTGGGATGACTATCTACAGATTGTTGAACATGCTGATGACAATGAATTATATGAAGGAGCCACACCTGCCTTAGCAGAGTACTGAAAAGGGATCAGTAGGCTCAGAGGAGTGGGCAAAGAAGAAAGTATTATTGTTTGAGACCAGAGAATCTACAAGCTGAATGATCCCATTGGAGGAAGAAAAAAATAACAGTTTCTTCACTAAATCAATAGGGAATATATTAATGAGGGGAACACTGGCATTGCTGAGACTCAGTAATATCTGTTCTCAGCAGCCAGCATTGGATGGTACAACATGTTGCTATGGAACTGAGCTTCTTACTGTCGATGGAGCAATGTAGATGATGGTATTCTGAAACATGAGAGGCCAGATATTGTACTTACTCATCAGAAGCAAGATGGATATAATTACTATAACAGGAAGAAGCTAGGCTGACAACAAGGTGCTAAGAGAGTGTTAGATTCCTAAGGGCAAGATAAGTTGAGCAGTCAATGAGGACATAGCTTGACTTGTATAAATAAAAATGATCAACAGCTGATGAGCAGCTGCTGCATTGGAAAATGATGATCCTTCTTCTACTTCCCAGACATGAGCTAGTCTTCTGTTCCAGAGCCCATCAATTGAAGGGAAACCTGTAAGCCCTTAGAGAAGGACCCTGAAGCACCACAGAAGATATATGTGTTGACAATCCCAAAAGCTATCCCCAGAGCACTACACAGCCTTTTAGATGAACCAAACTGGGGAGAAAAATAGCCAGTTCTTTTGAGGACTGCTGAATATAGGATGTGAGTGGTGACACCAAGGAAACTAAAATGCCACCATGATCCATCTGTTAAAATGGAGACATGCAGAGGCAGGCTATAAATGGAGTCTTAGCCTGTGTTCGGATCACAGTAGGATAATTGTTCCAGAGATTCGATGTGTTATCACTGCCCTAGGCCCATGAGAGCATAATGGGGTTGGATAGTCAAAGCTGCTGTACAAGTCTCCCAGTAGATCCCTGATCATCTGCAGAGTAAGATTCATCATGACAGCAAAGGCCAAACCCTTATAACAGCCCCCCTTCTTCAGCCAAGACACTAAATCGGAAGCAATACAAAATGCCATGTGGCATACATGCATACATACAAATGCACTATTTCACTTGACATAATATCATAAAACATACGGTTTTCTTAAATAAGTCACCAAAGAGTGTTACCAAAAGTTACCAGAATTGAATCAAGGAGAGTAGAAACATCAGAATAAACCAACCTTTTTAGAAGAAATGAGAAAGGAGGTCACATATCTACCTATGCTGGCCTGAAAAGACAATTCTAACAGCTTTGTAGTCATCTTACAAAAGCAGTGTTACCCTAACCTCAGCACCCATAAAAATCCTCTTGACAAAACTAAAAATAGAATGGAAAAATTCTTAACAATGCAAGCAAATCGTGTCTTTTAAAAATGTTTAATCATAATTTACAAACACTTAGACAAGTTTTAGAAAGGCACAATACACAATCCCTACTCTCCACTGTGCTGCAGAAGCTTGTTAATGTTTTTATGTGGTGCATAGGTACCTAATTATTTGCTGAATCATTTGAGAATTGGCTGATGGTTCAATAAAATGCAACCATGTCCTCATGCAAACCTCAGGTCTATGGGTCATGGCCCAGTTCTGTAGTGTTCTCTGGATATAATCTGGAAGTTTGTGATAGATGCTTTCTTGGAGGTTACTGAAAGAAATAGTGGAAAGGAAATTAAGAATATGTACTCATCCTCCTGGATTTTCTGCCAATCTTCTTTGGAAGTCAGTTCCCAGGTTGCCTTTGTTTTATACATCAGGACACTTGGTAACTCAGTGAATATAATTAAAAATTTGATCAAAAAACCAAAAAACAAAATGCCATGTGGAATATCAGAGATTAGTACCACTCTCAATAATCTAAAGGATGCACAGTGTAACTGTGCATAATAAACTCAAGAAATTATGGCAGATGGTTGGAGACTACAGTAAACTTAACCAATTGGTAGCCAGATGTGATGTCTTCACTATAACAGACCAACATGGCCTTTGGCATTGGTTTGTGCCAGTCGATCTGGTAAATGTATTATTTTCAATACCACCAGAAAGGAGGATCAAAAAAAGATTCTCTTTAACACAGGTCCACAGCAGTTCACATTCAACCTCTTGCCTCAGCTATATTCTTCCCTCGCTCTTGAAATATAAGTCTTAAGAGAATTCCATCATCTCAACTCTGGGAAAAACATCACACTGTTTTACCATAAAGTATCAAGTTATCTTTTTGATGATTAAAACACATAATTAAGACATACTTGAGCCTAAAATCTTGCACAACAACAAACTGACTGAACAGATATAAATGGGTGAGGCCATTCCAAAGAGACATCTGTGATAGACTCACTCATCACGGTTGACCTTCCTTGTTGTAAGGACTCTTACTCTAGCGAACTTAGATGAGACCACCTGAGCTACAAGCTTTCTACTGGAAATATCAAGAGCCAGTTCGGGCTCCTCTATATGCAGAGTACATCATGAGAAACGCTGGGCTGGAAGAAGCACAAGCTGGAATCAAGATTGCTGGGAGAAATATCAATAACCTCAGATATGCAGAGGGCACCACCCTTATGGCAGAAAGTGAAGGAGGACTAAAAAGCCTCTTGATGAAAGTGAAAGAGGAGGGTGAAAAAGTGGGCTTAAAACTCAACATTCATAAAACTAAGATCATGGCATCTGGTCCCATCACTTCATGGCAAATAGATGGGCAAACAGTGGAAACAGTGTCAGACTTTAGTTTTTTGGGCTCCAAAAAAATGCAGATGGTGACTTCAGCCATGAAATTCAGACACTTGCTCTTTAGACAGCATATTAAAAAGCAGAGACATTACTTTGCCAAACAAGGTCTGTCTAGTCAAGGCTATGGTTTTTCCAGTGGTCATGTATGGATGTGAGAGTTGGACTGCGAAGAAAGCTGAGCACAGAAGAACTGATGCTTTTGAACTGTGGTGTTGGAGAAGACACTTGAGAGTCCCTTGGACTGCAAAGAGATCCAACCAGTCCATTCTAAAGGAGATCAGCCCTGGGTGTTCTTTGGAAGGACTGATGCTAAAGCTGAAACTCCAGTACTTTGGCCACCTCATGCAAAGAGTTGACTCATTGGAAAAGACTCTGATGCTGGGAGGGATTGGGGGTGGGAGCAAAAGGGGATGACAGAGAATGAGATGGCTGGATGGCATCACTGACTCAATGGATGCGAGTTTGAGTGAACTCCGGGAGTGGTGATGGACAGAGAGGCCTGGTGTGCTGCGATTCATGGGGTCACAAAGAGTCGGACAGGACTGAGCGACTAAACTGAACTGAACTGAACTGATGTGCATTTTTTCCTGCCATTACAATTGGCATTGTTGCAGAGAGAGGCTGATCCAGAGTGAACATGTTATGGAGCAGAGTCATGATGCACTTTGTCCACAACAGACATTATTATCAGAAGCCAGAGATATTTTTGGTATCATCTGTTATGCTCATAACCTAGCTTCTCCTGGCCAAACCAACATTCTTCTGTGATTAAGTTGACAAAGACCAACCCCGATCTTAACAGGAATGAAATGAGATGCCTACAGGAAACTTTCCTAACAGTAATCATCATATAATGTGATTAGTTCTCATAAAAAAAAAAAAGGACTTCCCTACATGTCAACTAAGGGGATGATTAATACAAAATGGATTATGACGTGCCATGAAAGTCTATTGAAATGATGTTACAAAATCATTACAAGCAGAAAGGAGCAGCACTCCTAGAAACTATAAAAAGAAAGTTGAGTGGAGATATTAGTTTCCCCCCCAAAAAAACATTGTTTGGGAAGAAATTGTTCTATATAGTTGACAAATAACATATGCCAATACTATAAAAGTTTTCCATTTTTATGGGAAACTGATTCACTGGGATCCCATACTTTGTTGAAATCAATCCTTAAAACCATCATATTCTGTTTTCTCTCATTTTATATTTCTGGTATTACTATCCAAATTAATATCTATGTTTCCTGTTGATTTTAGAGAGAGAATAAATTGATGAGCCAATAAGAATATTCTGATCACTTGACGGTCACATCTCATTACCACTTAATGATTAGCATTCTGATCATAATGGAGACAAAACCTCTTGAAAAACAGTAAAATGCTTTACATATTTGACTTCTGTTCTTTGATTATCTTCACCCTTGGCAATCTAATTGCAAACAACTTATCATATAAGGTCAAACTGACATAAAATCAGTCAAATTCATGTCTCCGAAACAGACTTTTCTTTACTCTAGTCCTGGCTGATGTCTTGTCAACACTTCAGATGCATATGGTAAATAGAATCCTTTATCTCCCCATTGCAAACCAATTCTAGTCTTCTTTCTTTTCCTATCATTGGCGCTAACCAGCTGTTTATCCTCCTCTTGTCTCTTTTCCTTTTTTCCTTCTTATCCAAAATGGTAGTGACCTCTTTTTCCACCCCCACTGCCCACTTTCGTCCTCTCTAAATTTTCACTGCTGAACCCACAGATGTTCTCACTAATTTTTTAGCCAAAAACAATTCAGAAGTACATTAAACACCATACACAAAAATAAACTCAAAATGGATTAAAGATCTAAACGTAAGACCAGAAACTATAAAACTCCTAGAGGAGAACATAGGCAAAACACTCTCCGACATACATCACAGCAGGATCCTCTATGACCCACCTCCCAGAATATTGGAAACAAAAGCAAAAATAAACAAATGGGACCTAATTAACCTGAAAAGCTTCTGCACATCAAAGGAAACTATTAGCAAGGTGAAAAGACAGCCTTCAGAATGGGAGAAAATAATAGCAAATGAAGCAACCGACAAACAACTAATCTCAAAAATATACAAGCAACTCCTACAGCTCAACTCCAAAAAAATAAACGACCCAATCAAAAAATGGGCCAAAGAACTAAACAGACATTTCTCCAAAGAAGACATACAGATGGCTAACAAACACATGAAAAGATGCTCAACATCACTCATTATCAGAGAAATGCAAATCAAAACCACTATGAGGTACCATTTCACACCAGTCAGAATGGCTGCGATCCAAAAGTCTACAAGCAATAAATGCTGGAGAGGGTGTGGAGAAAAGGGAACCCTCTTACACCGTTGGTGGGAATGCAAACTAGTACAGCCACTATGGAGAACAGTGTGGAGATTCCTTAAAAAACTGGAAATAGAACTGCCTTATGATCCAGCAATCCCACTGCTGGGCATACACACTGAGGAAACCAGAAGGGAAAGAGACACGTGTACCCCAATGTTCATTGCAGCACTGTTTATAATAGCCAGGACATGGAAGCAACCTAGATGTCCATCAGCAGATGAATGGATAAGAAAGCTGTGGTACATATACACAATGGAGTATTACTCAGCCATTAAAAAGAATACATTTGAACCAGTTCTAATGAGGTGGATGAAACTGGAGCCTATTATACAGAGTGAAGTAAGCCAGAAGGAAAAACATAAATACAGTATACTAACACATATATATGGAATTTAGAAAGATGGTAACAATAACCCTGTGTACGAGACAGCAAAAGAGACACTGATGTATAGAACAGTCTTATGGACTCTGTGGGAGAGGGAGAGGGTGGGAAGATTTGGGAGAATGGCATTGAAACATGTAAAATATCATGTAAGAAACAAGTTGCCAGTCCAGGTTCGATGCATGATACTGGATGCTTGGGGCTAGTGCACTGGGACGACCCAGAGGGATGGTATGGGGAGGGAGGAGGGTGGAGGGTTCAGGATGGGGAACACATGTATACCTGTGGTGGATTCATTTTGATATTTGGCAAAACTAATACAATTACGTAAAGTTTAAAAATAAAATAAAATTAGAAAAAAATAATAAAGTGCTTTTAAGAAAAAAAAAAAAATCTTTAGCTACCTATCTTTCTAATAATTGGGCCTTAAAATTGACACACTTTACATAACCATGGCTGGTACCTAGCATAATTGATGAATGTTTAGGTTTCTTTCCTGTCAACTAGACCTAAACTCAAATATGCAACACCAAACTCTGAGCATACATGTGACCTATAGGTTAAGTCAGTGCACTACTAATCTTACCAGTGATCCTGACCTATGGGAATTGGAGTTCATCCCAATCTTATTTAAGTGAAATGGAATCTGATACATTGCTTGGATCTTCTCTGTTTCTTTCCATGGGTCCCAGTTCTTTCTCCATTTCTCTATTGTATATGATTAGATCTGCCAGTATCTCACCATTGTCCTTGCCATATCTGCACTCCATATTGTTAGGCTCAGTCCACATGCTTGGATGCTCTGATAACAGCCACCATTTCTAATGTCCATTCTAAAACTATTGTTTCCCCTAAGATTTTATGTCTTAAACATCAGATATTCTCTCCAGGACACTTTCATGAGTTTCCCTTCTCCAGCTTGATGTCCCCCATGACAGAGTAAGTGTCTACTCCATCCACATTTCCTCACCTTCTACACTGCCAGAGACACATTATTTATGCACGAATCTACCCAAGTTCTGACAATCCAGTCTACTCTACCTCCATAATATTTGTCAAATGCAGATAATCACTTGATGTCAGTCAGTTCAGTCGCTCAGTCATGTCCAACTCTTTGTGACCCCATGAATCGCAGCACACCAGGCCTCCCTGTCCATCACCATCGCCTGGAGTTGACTCAAACTCACATCCATCGAGTCAGTGATGCCATCCAGCCATCTCATCCTCTGTCATCCCCTTCTCCTCCTGCCCTCAATCCCTCCCAGCATCAGAGTCTTTTCCAATGAGTCAACTCTTCGCATGAGGTGGCCAAAGTACTGCAGTTTCAGCTTTAGCATCAGTCCTTCCAAAGAACACCCAGGGCTGATCTCCTTTAGAATGGACTAGTTGGATCTCCTTGCAGTCCAAGGGACTCTCAAGAGTCTTCTCTGACACCACAGTTCAAAAACATCAATTCTTTGGCGTTCAGCTTTCTTCGCAGTCCAACTCTCACATCCATACATGACCACTGGAAAAACCATAGCCTTGGCTAGACGGACCTTTGTTGGCAAACTAATGTCTCTGCTTTTGAACATGCTATCTAGGTTGGTCATAACTGTCCTTCCAAGGAGTAAGAGTCTTTTAATTTCATGGGTGCAATCACCATCTGCATTTTTTTAGAGCCCCAAAAACTAAAGTCTGACACTGTTTCCACTGTTTGCCCATTTTTTGCCATGAAGTGATGGGGCCAGATGCCATGATCTTAGTTTTCTGAATGTTGAGCTTTAAGCCAACTTTTTCACTCTCCTCTTTCACTTTAATCAAGAGGCTTTTTAGTTCTTCTTCACTTTCTGCCATAAGAGTGGTGTCCTCTGCATATCTGAGGTTATTGATATTTTTCCCAGCAATCTTGATTCCAGCTTGTGCTTCTTCCAGCCCAGCATTTCTCATGATGTACACTGCGTATAAATTAAATAAGCAGGGTGACAATATACAGCTTTGACGTACTCATTTTCCTATTTGGAACCAGTCTGTTGTTCCATGTCCACTACCATAAATAAACTTAGTTCAGAAGAGTTTTTCAATAGAAATATCACATAAATATACATTACATATGTAATTCTAAATTTCCCAATAGCCACATTATAAAAAGTTTAAACACTAAGTGAAATTATTATGAATATAATATAATATATTTTATTTAATCTAATATGTCTAAAATGTTATAATTTCAACATTTAATTAAAATAACAAATATAGAGATGTTTTGCATTTTTTTAAAGTATGTATTTGAAATCTGGTGTGTATTTTATATTTACAACATTTGAGTTCAGATACTAAATTTTCATTGGAAATACTTGATCTGTATTCATATTAAATAAAATTTTTAGTTGAAAAATAGATTCATATCCCTATGTTGTTCCAAACATCCATGAAAACTTTCTAATAGCTGAATTGAGAAGCATTTTTTAATTTGAATTTAAATAAATTGAAAATTCAGTGCCTTAGTCAAACTAGCCACATTTCAAGTGCTCAACAGCCATGTCTGGTGAGTGGCTACCATATTGGACAGTATATGTTCAGATTCATTATGCTCTAAAGACAGTAATGTTACTCCTACTTATTTCCTTTCTGATTCCTTACCATCCTAAGCCTTTTATATGCAGCTGGTAAATTATTCATCCTAAGGCAAATTTCTGATTACTTCTGTTCAAAGACTTCCAAGGCTTTCAGTACCATGAGTCAACTCCAAACTCTTAACCTCTTAACAACAACATGTAAAAGGAAGGAATCAAATGTGAGTGGCAACTGGCTTTCAAAAAAAAGAAAGGCAAAAATGTAGGTGTCTTCAGAGGGCAGGCCAACTACAAGTAAGCCAGTTTGTGCTGCAGAACCCCAGAAAGGTTTGGGAATTGGAGATATTAAGTGCCTCTGAAGATGGAGTGAAGGATGGGACTGAAACCTGGTGGATCAGCTAAACATCATAGGACAAGAAAATAGATTCCAGATTCCATTCCTATTTAATTTACATAATTCAAGATTTTCTCCTTCTAATCGTTAAATAACAACATTAAGAAATATTTATTGAACCATAATACTGTACAAAATTTTTTCACCAATGTGCCTTTTATCCTCCATTAGACTGTGAGTTCCTTAAGTGTAAGCAACATCTTGCACTCATTCTGCCGCCCCTCCCTGCAGTTTATAACACAGAACATGGCCCTCGTTAAAAATGAATGAGTGAAATGAATCACATGTGTCGAGTGCTTTGCTTTTTCCTTGGAAACTCACATTCAGTCTCCTTTGTTGCGTATATCACCATACATGGGCAGATCAGTTGTCATAGTGTCTGCTAACATTTTTTTAAGCCCTCGCAGAATGCCACAATATAGATAAATTCAAATCATCCCTGTTTTACAACTTGGACACAGAAAGATTAAGTAACATGCACAAAATTACACGCTAGTAAGAACTGAATTGAGATGTGAATGTTGACAACCTGAATCCTGAGCTTTAGCTCTTGACCAATATCCTCTACTGATCACTATTCAAAAAACAAAACAAAACAAAAAAATCTATTTTATAAGAAACTGAGATCAATTTGCAGGTATTCTAACTCAAGATCTTGAGTCATCTTTATCATCTTGTTTCCCTTAGATACTCGGTGTATTAATGAGTGAGTAAAGATGAGAGCCACAAAAACAGACAATTTGTCTATGGTGTCCATTGCTATATCCCACCACCTAAACCAGTGTCCTTTACAAACTTCTGTCAATAATTTTAATAAATGATTATTTGATTGGAAATAATATTAGTAAATACATCTGCAATCATATCAATTCTGGACAAATTGGCCATCAGTTTTTATATCTTTTAAGGAGAGAGATATACTCTCAAAGCTCACAAAATTACAGCAACATAGGTACTTGGAATAAACAGTCTTCCAGATCCTTAAGCAATTCAGTTCAGTTTTCTAGGGAGAAGGTGAGCATTCAATCATAGAATCATCATCTTGCTGTAGTTTTTTTTTTTTTTAATTCCTTCCTTATGTGTATGAGTGTGTATTTTTATTTTAATTTTTATTTTATTTTATTTTTAAACTTTACAATATTGTATTGGTTTTGCCAAATATTGAAATGAATCCACCACAGGTATACATGTGTTCCCCATCCTGAACCCTCCTCCCTCCTCCCTCCCCATACCATCCCTCTGAGTCGTCCCAATGCACCAGCCCCAAGCATGTAGTTTTGATAAACCTTATACAAAGAAAAAAAATTACGCGAACATATATTACAAGGGCTGCCCTGGTAGCTCAGTTGATAGAGAACCCAACTGTAATGCATAAAGAATCCACCTGCAGTACAGGATACCCCGGGTTGATCCCTGGGTAGGGAAAATCCTCTGAAGAAGGAAATGGCAGACCCACTCCAATATTCTTGCCTGGAAAATTCCATGGACAGAGGAGCCTGGCAAATTACAGTCCGCAGGGTCACAAAAAGTTGGGCTCGACTTAGCAACTAAACCACTACCACCATATTACAAAGCGGAAAATAATTACCTGGAAATTCAAAGGGAATAAAAAGTTATTTGCCCCAAATATAGTGATTTCTTAGGTAAAAGGCCTCTAATTATCTTCTGAAGTGACCTAATTAGTTTATCATTCCTTTGTTATATGTAGAGAAGAGCCCAGGCTGGGTTGCTGCTCCCTCTCGGTGTCCCTTCCTCCACTGTCTCACCCCCTTCCATGCAAGTGATAATAGCTATTTGACTTTAAGTCACTTCATTATTCCTGCAGCTTCTACAGTTGGTCTTCTTTCACTGTTTCTATGTCAGGTATCTGACTTCTTCCCCAGTGGCCACAGAATATTGGCATTGTCTGTGTCTATACTGTTTCTGCTCTTTCAGTCCTACCATAATAGAATATGATTCTCATGCAGCACTACAATGCAACTAATCAAATAGGGGATCTGTTTCACAACACAAGAGACAGATGTATGAAATAACTTCAGCCTTCACGAAATTGCCTTTTATACAGTGCTCCATAGCGTCATCAAAACAGCATTCTTCACTGAGCAGCTTACTGAGAGAGAAGCCACAAAGTCACAGCGCTTTGTCTTCATAAATTTATTGCAGATTCGTATGCTCTAGATCTCTTCTACCTTCTTAAATGTATGTGCTAACCAGTTGCCAGGCTGTCAGCAGGCTGCCTGGTTAAGATGAATTTCATGCATTTTAGTCGCTAGCCTCTATCTCTTTTCCTCATAATCTAGCCCTACCTCAAAATCCTTTTAACTGATAAACAAAAATATCTAGATTTTTCCAAAAGCCTTCTAATTTAGTTGTTTTTATGTTATAGAACTTTATAGAAATTTGCAAGAACAGAACTTTTTAAAATCATAGCCAATTGTATGTATCTAACTTCCCAACAGTGCATGTCCTTTACAGGCAGTTACAAATACCTGTCAGAATATTTTTGTATTTATTTGTTCCTATTCTTAGAGGGAAGGAAAAAAACATATACTGATGCCCTTTACTCTCCCCTAAGGGAAATGTGATGCTCAAGTAAGCAAAAAAAATTTCTGTAAGATAAATTCTGTTTTAGAAATTCAGCTATAATTTAAGATGCATCAGAGAGTTCACAAAAAGCTGAACCTTCTTGATAAAAGTGGGGAATAATCTAACAGATTCCCACATACTTTTAAACCTTAATATTTGTTTTGTTCTACTTGATCATTACTGGTTTTCTCTTCTAAGGGACATTGGCTATTTCCAGTTTATATTTAAATATCTAGAGGGAGTAGAATCCAAAGGTCTTGGAATTTTTTCTCCTACTTCTCAAAGTTTTCCTACAAGAGAAATAACAAGGAGGGACTATGTATCTTCAATAGCATGATATCACTATAAAAGCAAAACTCCTACACCATTCCTGAAGGACCAGCTTTGTGCCAGACACTGGGTTGAGTTCTGGAAACATACACTGAGTATGACCACCCTGCTCATAACTAGTGAAAAAGACACAACTCAGCTCTGATAACACAATGTGAGGCATATGCCTGCGTTGTTTCCACAGTCCTGAAGGAGAAGCTGAAGGAGAAGTCCTGAAGTTTCAGAAAAGGAGAAGCTCTTATTCTTTTCAGACGGTTGAGAAGCAAGGAGGCAATGAAGATTTTTTGCCTTGGAAATGAGTATAATATTGCCAAGAAGTAGGACAGCCCTTCTCAAATCCAAATCCAAAAGGAAAAGAAATTAAGGTGTCATGGATGAAAAGAAGTAGGAAGGGGGAAAAGAAGGAAAGACTTTTTATTTTAATCGAAGTTAACTACTCATTGAAGGCTAATTTTTCCATAATAAAATCACATGATTGGAACTTGGGAAATATTATATCAAACTGGTTATTTGGCATCACCTAATCAGCACAAGCTGGAATCAAGATTCCCAGGAGAAATATCAATAACCTCAGATATGCAGATGACAACACCCTTATGGCAGAAAGTGAAGAGGAACTAAAAAGCCTCTTGATGAAAGTGAAAGTGGAGAGTGAAAAAGTTGGCTTAAAGCTCAACATTCAGAAAACTAAGATTATGGCATCTGGTCCCATCACTTCATGGAAAATAGATGGGCAAACAGTGGAAACAGTGACAGACTTTATTTTTTGGGGGGCTCCAAAATCACTGCAGATGGTGATTGCACCCATGAAATTAAAAGACTCTTACTCCTTGAAAGGAAAGTTATGACCAACCTAGTTAACATGTTCAAAAGCAGAGACATTACTTTGCCAACAAAGGTCCATCTAGTCAAGGCTATGGTTTTTCCAGTGGTCATGTATGGATGTAAGAGTTGGACTGAGCACAGAAGAATTGATGCTTTTGAACTGTGGTGTTGGAGAAGACTCTTGAGAGTCCCTTGGACTGCAAGGAGATCCAACCAGTCCATTCT
>NW_011494882.1:1846286-1855200 GCF_000754665.1 Bison bison bison
GTCCATTCTAAAGGAGATCAGCCCTGGGATTTCTTTGGAAGGACTGATGCTAAAGCTGAAACTTCAGTACTTTGGCCACCTCATGAGAAGAGTTGATTCATTGGAAAAGACTCTGATGCTGGGAGGGATTGAGGGCAGGAGGAGAAGGGGATGACAGAGGATGAGATGGCTGGATGGCATCACCAACTTGATGGACGTGAGTTTGAGTGAACTCCGGGAGTTGGTGATGGACAGGGAGGCCTGGCATGCTGCAATTCATGGGGTCGCAAAGAGTCAGACACGACTGAGCGACTGAACTGAACTGAAATGAACTGAATCAACAGAAAATGATGACTTCCCTGATGGCTCAGACAGTAAAGCATCTGCCTACAATGCAGGAGACCCAGTTTCAATCCCTGGGTGGGGAAGATCCCCTGGAGAAGAAAATGGCAACCCTCTCCAGTATTCTTGCCTGGAAAATCCCATGGGTGGAGGAGCCTGGTAGGCTACAGTCCATGGGGTCGCAAAGAGTTGGACACAACTGAGCGACTTCACTTTCACTTTCAATCAACAGAAAATGATGCTATAGAAAAAAATATTTTAAACAAAAACTTTTTTATTTCAACTGAATACAGTCACCCAGAAGTTTGATGTATCTTTGATAAAACTTCCTTTTCAGAATGATCTGACAAGGTATTCCAATGATATCACAGGATTAGTGGTCCTAGTGAAACAAGCTGATGGCTGGAGGTACTCTCCAGAGGCTCTGCCTCTGATGATTCCTCTGATTCATATCATCAAAATAATTTCAGCTTTGCTACTTATTTATAACCTCAAAAATACCTTGAAGATTAATAACTACTTTATGGTTCTGGTAATTATGGCAATCAGAATGAACCTTAAATGACCAGCATAGCACAGCACCTCAAAACTTTGATATCTACATGGCTGGAAAGATGAATGTCAAAAAGTAAAAAAAAAAAAAAAAAAAGAACCAGTTTGGCTTTTCAATTTGGACTAGCCCAGCTCTTCACCATCCCTGATTATACCACTGCCTCAGTTACTTCTGACATCAGTGAGTAGAAGAATAGAAAAATCAGTTATACAGTGGCCTAGTTAGTATCCCTAACTAGACACAGTTGAATGTGACCGGGAAGTGGGGGCTCAGGGGGGTGCAGGGTGGTGGGCAGCAGTTGCATGATGGCGACATCCACATTTTCACTAACTTCCTGGGACTTTCACTTGGGTAAATAGAAAAAAAAAAAAAAAGCTCCCACAGAGGCTACTGCATATTAATTATTTACATAAAAAATTGATATTATAAAAATAATATATGATTGGGTTTCCCATATGGCACAGTGGTAAAGAATCTGCCTGCCAATACAAGAGTCATAAAAGATGCGGGTTCGATCCCTGGGTCAGGAAGATCCCCTGGAGTAGGAAATGGCAATGCACTCCAGTATTCTTGCCTGGGAAATCCCATGGACAGAGGAGCCTGGCAGGCTACAGTCCATGGGATCACAAAGAGACAGACACAACTGAGCGACTTCCCACACACAATATATAAGCACTGAAGGAATTTTGGAAAATATACAAAAGGAAATAAGAAAAAACAAACAACCAGAGTCACTAGAGGAAACTCTGAAAAAAAAGATTGGCATCCTATTTTTTCCCATTCTATTGCAGGGAAATATTTTATAACTTAATTATAGTCACGTGATATCCTATAATCTATAATAATATTCTCCTAATTTAAAAATTAAGATTATTTTCATTTTTTCTTACAATAATTGATGCCAAAATGAATGTCTTAAATGTAACAGAGATAGATAGATAGATCTTAGTCTGTATCTCTGCTTCTTTGTTTGCAATAGATTCCTGGAAATTAAATTACTGAGAAAATAATAGAATACTTTACTCTTCCTGATACATATGTACAAACTGCTTTTCAAAAAGCATGTATTAGGGAATGCTTCAACCAGCGTAAAATAGTATCAGTCTCTGAAAACCCTTATCAGCACTGAACAATACTGTTTTTCTATTCTTTGCCAATTTGGTAAATGAAAATTCATAATTTGTTCACATATGCCTTGCAATGATTATAGTGAATTAAACACTTGGTTGGACGGCATCACTGACTTGATGGACATAAGTTTGAGTAAGCTCCAGGAGTTGGTGATGGGCAGGGAAGCCTGGCATGCTGCAGTCCATTGGGTCACAAAGAGTCAGACACGACTGACTGAACTGAACTGAAACACTTTCTTATAGTTATTCACCATTATTTTTTCAATCATGTCTTTTCCCCATTTTTTTAGGGCTTTTGTACTTTAAACGTTGATTTTTAAGAATTTTATATAGTAGGAATTTTAACATTCATATTTGTTAAGATATCTCAGTTTGTAATTTGTCTTTAATTTTGGTTATTATGAAATGTGAAGTACAGGATAATTTTATATGAGTAATCAAATATATTTAATTTTAAATTAAATTTCCAAAATGTGTTTATGAATAGAAAGTCTTTCCCTGTCTTGAAATCAGACTGAAAAAATAGGGGAAAAAATATAGGCGACAATCATTTTTATATTTAACTCTGTGATGTAGTGAGGTTGAGAATCTTACCCATTTCATAGAATTTTAATACATTCCCATTATTGTCATAATTTAATTTTTGGTTGTATTATATCTTGGTTTATACTTTTAAATTTTCTATGCTTCCTTGCTATTCTTTTGGTTCTATAGGATTTTTTCCTATTCTAATCATTTGAAATTTACAAATTGTAATTTTTTGCCTACATATTTCTACCATTAAGGTGTTTCCAAACTTTCTTTAGCCAGTATCCCAAGATTAATATCATCAAGAATGAAATAGCATTTTTTACTACCCACTATATAAATGAGAGATTTTAGCTTACTTTAACTTCCCTCCCCACTGCATCTCATTTCCAGTAATTTCTGTTTCAAGAATATGTGTGCCATCAGTTTTGCAACCTTATCTATAATAGAATTCAGTGAATAATTATGACAAGAAGTTACATAGATGAGAAGGAACTTATTGATTAGGTATTCTGTATTTTATATACATTATTTTTCATATTGAATGCATATTTCTTTCTAAATATAATTTTTAATCAGTTTTATCTCATTGATTCACCAGCAAATTCTCAGCTGACAACCAAACTTAGAGGAATGCTATGCCGCTGATGGTTTAGGGTACATGCCTTGTGCCATCTGAAGGTGAAATACAAAGAGAAAAAGCTCAGGACCAGCACAGAACTATAGGAATGTTATACGTCTTTCCATTCAAGAGTTTGAAACTCTCAACACCCACAACAGAATCCTTTCCTAAGACTTAAAACACCTGACATTTTTAGAAACAATTTAAAGTTATGTTTTCACTGTGCTTTTTCTGAATTCTCTTAGTTCTATATATCTTTGCTTCTCAGTAAAAGATGCTAGCAGTCTAAAAGTCAAAAAATTTATTTCATTGTTCCCTCAAGAGGACAGACAGTTTTATATATTAAATAAAAGACAGGCTTACGGAAAGAGTGATTATATTTCTAAATGTGATTTCAGATGTAACTTGCTTTAATTAGTAGATTTACTTCTGAGCAGTAGTGTTAATTTATTTTTTATAAAACAAGTTATATATTAAATGCACTGAAGAAGTTTGCTATTTTAAACTTATCACGTGATGAATCTTTTTGCAAAAGTATCATCAATCCCTTTGTAACCTATTTTACTTTCCAATAGCCAGGTATCTTAGTTCCAAACAAGTATGTCTTCCTCTTTTACAATATGTTACGTTTTATAAAAGAAAAGCATAGTAGTTCTCCTGAACAAAAGGAAGAAACAATTGCATTGCATCCTTAAGTCTTCTCTTGGCTACTTAAGTTTTTGACTATCAAGAGAGGTATAAAGTTTCAATACATGAAAGAAAAAGAATCCAGAAGGTAAGGTCCTGGTAGAAGGTACGAGGAGATGAGGGTGGAATGTCTCACCCAAGTAATACATGAGACAAAGATAACAAGTCTTGAAGAAGTAACAAAGGAACAGCTGTGGAGACTATTCCAAGTCAGATACCACGTGAGTCAAACAAGAGAGCTCAGGGAAGGGTAGAAGATAAAGCATAGAGACCAAGAAAACAGAAAAACGAAGTTGAAGAGTGATAAACAACAGGAAGACAGAATCGCGTTTTGGATTAGTCCAACAGTGCAGTGAGTAAACTAGAGCTATGCAGATCAAATGGGGGAATCTCAAAACATGGCAACGAGTGAGAAAAGCACATCACGGTAAACTATATGCAGTATGGCTCAATGATACAGGAAAAATATATAAAGCAAGAATGAAAGGGAAATTTTGCTTCTACTGATAGTATACTAAGTAATGGCATGTTAGTTGCCCTCTCTGATAAGGATGACTAGAGAAATGGGACACAATATATTAAAGTTCAGTTTGAAAACATTGGCACACTAGCAAGTTATATAAGTACTACCATGTGATGATAGAAATCCAGATAGAGGGGCTCAGCACTTGCGGTTTATGTCAGTAGGGACCAGAAAGAAATACATGGTTCATTCAAGTGGCATGATTGAGGCATGATCTGTGAGGATACAATTTGTAAAACCCTGGGTAGTGTAAAGGGAAGCCAGTGAGAAATGAGGCACCATAGGATGAACAACATGTTGTTAGAGCACCATTCTCAGCCCTAGCCATAATAGAGTGGAGAAAGGAAGTAGTTGCAGAACCTAGAGAGAGCTGTGGGAAATGATGGTTTTTCTGGTCAGGGACTTAGAAAGAACAAGATTGGAAAATTGGTGCCAAGGAATTCTGGGGAAGAGCTGTGTTATGGACCCCTTAGAATGTACAGACTGTGAAGATATTTGTGCCCTATCTGAATACCCACCCATGGGTTTCTACTGCAGAGTAGGCTCTTAACCAGGTGGACAAAATGATGTAGTCTGTGGATGTTAGTCAGCTTCTCTCACAAGACAGAGTGCTTCCTCTTTATGCCCACGAACAAAGTGGCCATAGGGCAGGGATGGAGGTTATGCCTGGGATCAACAGAACGGACTTCCCCTTACCAGAGCTGATCTTACTAAAGCTACTGCTGAGTTCAACACTGAGTCCCCAGCATGGCAGCATTCCATGGAGGGACCAACTGATAAACTATTAACAGGTTGATTACATTGCACGCCTTTTATCATGGTGGAGACAGAGACTCATTCTTATTGAAATAAACATATATTCTGGGTATGGATTTGCCTTCCCTATCTAGAATGCTACCACCATAACTCCCATCCATAGTGTCACAGAATTAATTGGAAGTTGAGACTGCCACCTGGCCATTTGATGCTTTTTATGCCACTGACCTAGGAGGCACAAAAGATAGGAACTCTACTCCTAGAGGCCCTGATTCTGATTTCCAACACTTGGAAATCAAATCAAATTGTGGAGATCAAATTGTTTCCACACAACAAAGGCAGGGAAGCCTGTGCCTAAAAGCCAGGGGTTTCCAGGGCACCTCACAATGGTTCACTGCACAATAGTAAAAATTAACAGAAAACCACAGCAACAGAAAAGGCAGGACAATTGTGAATTGTATTCCTTAGAAATGAAGGTTTGGGTCACTCCTCCAGGGAAAGATGCTTGCTTCTTGGAAGAAAAGCTATGACAAACCTGGACAGCATATTAAAAAGCAGAAACACCACTTTGCCCACAAAGGTCCATCTAGTCAAAGCTGTGGTTTTTCCAATAGTCATGTATGGATGTGAGAGTTGGACTATAAAGAAAGCTGAGCACTGAAGAATTGATGCATTTGAACTGCGGTGTTGAAAAAGACTCTTGAGAGTCCCTTGGACTGCAAGGAAATCCAACCAGTCCATCCTAAAGGAAATCAGTCCTGAATATTCACTTGAAGGACTGATGCTGATGCTGAAGCTCCAATACTTTGGCCACCTGATGTGAAGAACTGATTCATTTGAAAAGACCCTAATGGTGGGAAAGATTGAAGGCAGGAGGAGAAGGGGACGACAGAGGATAAGATGGTTGGATGGCATCACCGACTCGATGGACATGAGTTTGAGCAAGCTCCGGGAGTTGGTGATGGACAGGGAAGCCTGAAGTGCCATAGAAAACTGGGTCACAAAGAGTCGGACATGCTGCTGCTGCTGCTAAGTCGCTTCAGTCGTGTCTGACTCTGTGCGACCCCATAGACAGCAGCCCACCAGGCTCCCCCATCCCTGAGATTCTCCAGGCAAGAATACTGGAGTGGGTTGCCATTTCCTTCTCCAATGCATGAAAGTGAAAAGTGAAAGTGAAGTCGCTCAGTCGTGTCCGACTCTTAGCAACTCCATGGACTGCAGCCCACCAGGCTTCTCCATCCATGGGATTTTCCAGGAAAGAGTACTGGAGTGGGGTGCCATTGCCTTCTCAGGAGTCGGACATAACTGAGCAACTAAACTGAATGATCTTCTTCTTGCAAATCTCAGTCCGTGTTTTCCTGCCATCCAATCTTGGCCCATCAAATGTAGACCAACTTTGGTCCAAAGTAGCCCAAAGACTTTCACCACCAGCCATGGTGGGCTGCAGACATACCCTCTTCAACAATACCTGAATCTGATATTTGGCAAAGCTAATACAATTATGTAAAGTTTAAAAATAAAATAAAATTAAAAAAAAAAAAAACAATATCTGAATCTTAGCCTTGTGTAGGGCAGAGGAAGGGTTCCAGGTATGTCCTTCCTTGAGTTCTGTCCCTCAGCCCTGAGGTATTCTTTAGAGTTCCCCTTTATTCCTTCTTTCTTTTATAAACAGCACATTAAAATTTAACCATGATAGTCTTTGTCTTTTAATTGGAACATTCATCCCATTGGCTTTTTTAAAAAATGTTCTATATATTTAAAAATTCCCCATTTGTTTTTGTATCAACCAGGATCTTGGATACAGAAAGGATGAAAGGTCACAGAAAAGACAAAGATATCCCATGTAAAAGGAAGCTGGAGTACTCATATCAATATTAGATAAAATACACAGTAAGATAAAAAGTATTTCCAGAGATTAAAAGGGACAGTTCACAATAATCAGAACTGCAATTCAGCTGAAATATTGCACTTTCTATCTGCTTAATAACATGGCTTCGAATATATATAAAACTAAAACAAACACAATAATAGTAGGAAGTTTTAATAAACCTGTCTCAGAAACTAATAAAACAAGCAGAGAAAGAATTTGATAAGAATATAAAAGACTTGAATACTTAATTGATAAACCTGACCTGACAAACTAACATCTGCAGAATATACTTTTTTTTTAAGAGCACGCCAGAACATATTTGTTAACCTACTAAATGCTGGGGCAAAAAGCATAACTCAAAATATTTCAAAGGATTTAAAACACACGCAATATGTTGAGTGCCAAATCTACATACCACTCATGCTGAGATCCAAAGCTCCAAACCATGACGATCGGAGTAGGCTTGTGAAAGTAGATTTTGCCCATCTTTCTCAATTCGACATTAGTGATGTTACAGTGGTAGCTTATGATTGGACACATCATGGTGGGGATGTTTTACACCATGGAAATGGACAAATGCTACTCCCCAAAAAGAGCTTTCTTCTTTATTGCCTGAGAGTTGGTTGTTGAACATTGCTTCCCTGGTAGCTCAGCTGGTAGAAAATTTGACTGCAATGCAAGAGACTCCAGTTCGATTCCCAGGTTGGGAATATTCCCTGGAGAAGGGATAGGCTACCCAATCCAGTATTCTTGGGTTTTCCTGGTGGCTCAGACAGTAAAGAATCTGCCTGCAATGAAGGAGGCCTGGGTCTGATCCCTGGGTTGGGAAGATTCCCCTGGAGAGGGAACAGCTACCCACTCCAGTATTCTGGCCTGGATAATTCCATGGACAGAGGAGACTGGCGGGTTACAGTTCATGGGGTCTCAAAGAGTCGGACAACCTAGCAACTTTCACTTTACCTTTGTTAAACATTTACCAGCACACCAATGTACCCAACCAGTTCTGAACTATCTCCACATGGATGTTGTAAAGGCATCTCAGTATCTATACAACTTAAATCAAATTTATCATCTCTGCTCTTCAAGCTTGTGCACCCTGTATCAGTTTTCTAATGACATCACCAACTGTCTAAGTACATAAACTAAAACCCCAGAATTTTTAACACTTCCTCTTCTTTACTCCCACATTTAACCAGTCACCAAGCCTTCTACATTTTATGTTCAAAACTTGTCTCAAATGTGTTCCCTTTTCTCCTGCTGCTTTTTAACAAAAGTACCCTATGATCTGTACACAGGCTTCCAGGGATGCTATTCAAAATATTTAAGAACTAATTATAACTAAGCTTGCCCAATCAGAGAAGAAGTTAGCTGCAGTACAAGACAGAGTCCTGCAGACATACTGGTTGTTATTAATAGATCAAGAGAAAGTCCTGGGTTCCTAGGGGTAAGTCAGGTAGCCAGAGCTGCAGTAGTACATGGCATTCAGAAGCTTAAGAAAGCAATTTAACAAGCTGCAAGGGTGTTATTTCAATAGATTAACAACATTAAAGATACACCAGTGTGTACCAGCTAAATACTTGTCCTGAGTATGCTGTGTGTACTATGGAGGTGCACACGATAACTTAAATATTATATATATATATATATATATATACTGTTTAAAATAAGATACGTGTTTCTTTTATTAATGCATGCTTAAAAGTATAATATGCCAAATTTGGAAATATACTTAGTATAAATTAGATAGATATATAGTGTGGGGAGCGAGCTCCGCCCCTGGCAAAGGTCATGAGGAAGGAGGCTTGGCATACGCAAAGGCGGGATCAAGCCTCAGGAGTCTCCCTGGAAATTCTCGAGCAATCTACCCCCAAAACCAGAGTCTGCCTACTTTCTGCTTTGTGCTTTCACCTACACTTCTGACTTT
>NW_011494882.1:1855300-1859012 GCF_000754665.1 Bison bison bison
CCTAAACTTTTGCATATGATAAGTTTGCAGGAAGAAAGCCTGGCTTACTGCATGACTCTACCCCTTCCCCCATTATCCTCTATGCATAACTTAAGGTATAAAAACTACTTTGGAAAATAAAGTGTGGGCCTTGTTCACCGAAACTTGGTCTCACCATGTCGTTCTTTCTCTTACCTTCTGGCTGAATTATTCAGCCTCTTTTCTACACTGAATTTCCTCACTGAGCTATCCTTATTTCAGCCTCTTTTCTCCACTGAATTTTCCTACTGAGCTATCCTCATTCTATTACTCTTTATATCCTTAATTAACGTTTAATTAAGCAATTGTTTCCTGATCTTCGCCGACGCCGTCCCCGCTTCGAATTCCCTGGATCAGCCGGGGCTGGTCCCCGGCAATATAGGTACACAGATAGAAAATAGCCTGGGCAAAAATTAGGTAAATGACAGGACTGAGGAAATCATGGTGCCCAGCCTCCACTTTCTCCCCATTCTGATTTTTCTCCTTCAGTGCTGCCAGAGTATTTTTTCTAAACACATATTTGATCTTTTAATTTCATAACTGAAATTGTTTGACATCTATCCATTGCTTATGGAATAAAGCACAAGCTCCCTGAAAAGGAATACGGTGGTCTTACAAATGTGGCCTCAGAGAACGACTTTTACAATCTCTAGAGCCTCTACATTTTTAGCCTCATGGTCTTGGATCAGATATTCCCCAGCTGGCAAATGCTAGCTTATCATTCAAACCTCAATACAAATGTCACTCTTTCTGGGAGGCTCCCCCCAACATTTTACATAGGATGAATGGCATCTTCCATTTGCTTCTGATGCTCTATGTTTGCATCACCATTTAGAAGGCACAGTGTACTGACGGGAGGAAGATCCCCCTCCTTCCATTGCCGTCTGTTGAAAGGATTTGATTTCTCACTGGCAACCTCTCCCAGAGAATGGTCACACAATATTAGAATTCTATATTAATTATGGTGCACTCTAAGTTTTTTTAACAAAGAGAATACAGAGTGCATAGGTTCAACAAGACAGAAGTGTCTTGTTTTTTTGCATGCAATAGTCGAGGAATGATGGGACAGGTCTAGGAGAAAGGGCCTAGAATGGTGGACCATTCTCAAAGTGCAATGTCCATCTCTGCTTCCACAGTGGCTGCTCTGCTCTCATTCTCAGATCAGTGTCCAGCAAGTAGGAGAGAAGCAAAGTACGAGCACTTCATCTACAGGGGATTTGGTGGAAGTTGCAAAAATCACGTCTTACCAAATCCTGCTGCCTAGAACTTGGTCAGATGTCTCTACCTACCTGATCACAAAAGAGCCTCGGGAATTTAGTCATTACCTGGTTTAACAAAGTCAATTCATTCAGTTGCTCAGTTCTGTCTGACTCTTTGCGATCCCATGAACCACAGCACGCCAGGCCTCCCTGTCCATCACCAACTCCCAGAGTCCACCCAAACCCATGTCCATTGAGTTGGTCATGCCATCCAACCATCTCGTCCTCTGTTGTCCCCTTCTCCTTCTGCCCCCAATCCCTCCCAGCATCAGGGTCTTTTCAAATGAATCAGCTTTTCGCATCAGGTCGCCAAAGTATTGGAGTTTCAGCTTCAACATCAGTCCTTCCAATGAACACCCAGGACTGATCTCCTTTAGGATGGACTGGTTGGATCTCCTTGCAGTCCAAGGGACTCTCAAGAGTCTTCTCCAACACCACAGTTCAAAAGCATCAATTCTTCAGTGCTCAGCTTTCTTCACAGTCCAAACTCTCACATCCACACATGACAACTGGAGAAACCATAGCTTTATCTAGACAGACCTTTGTTGACAAAGTAATGTCTCTGCTTTTTAATATGCTGTCTAGATTGATCATAACTTTCCCTCGAAGGAGTAAGAGTCTTTTAATTTCATGGGTGCAATCACCATCTGCAGTGATTTTGGAGCCCAGAAAAATAAAGTCAGCCACTGTTTCCACTGTTACCCCATCTATTTGCCATGAAGTGATGGGACCAGATACCATGATCTTAGTTTTCTGAATGTTGAGCTTTAAGCCAAGTTTTTCACTCTCCTCTTTCACTTTCATCAAGAGGCTCTTTAGTTCTTCTTCACTTTCTGCCATAAGGGTGGGGTCATCTGCACATCTGAGGCTATTGATATTTCTCCCAGAAATCTTACCCAGTTGAAAATCTGAGAGGTTCTATTACAGAAGGAAAAGGGAAAAATGGATGGTGAACACAAATTACCAGTTGATGCCTCAAACATGAAACACAAATTTCCATTTTATCTATATAGTAGGCATGCAGATAAAAGGTTTTATGGGGAAACTATTGGATTGTTGGTCCCAGTGAGGTTTCTGGTTACTACGGTATTTTAGCCATTTATGGTCTCTTTTATTACTGTTAGTATTGCTGCAGCTTATTCTATAAAACCAGGCATATATATGATCAAGTCTCTCGGCTCACATATAAATCCTGTTATTTTATAGGACCACTAAACTCTGGGTCAGCTTGTGTGTGTACTTTATTTATATAGATGGGAAAGTAAATTAAGTCAATCTTATTTTTATTTTCCACTTCAATAGTATAAACCTTGTTTCTTACAAGTAATCCATTTTCCAGAAATACAGTTATCACATCCTTTTTTAAAATTGTGTGCATAGCTCTGGAGTTATCTACAAGTTCGTACCTTAAAATGTTTAGCTGACTCATAACTCTTGCCACATGGCTTCAGTTCAGTAAATGATGCACTAAACCTGAGCAAGAAAGCATTGCAATCAAAGTATGTATTCACTTTGAAAGTGCTTCACTCAATATGCCAGCAAATTTGGAAAACTCAGGAGTGGCCACAGGACTGGAAAAGTTCGGTTTTCATTCCAATCCCAAAGAAAGGCAATGCCAAAGAATGCTCAAACTACCGCACAATTGCACTCATCTCACATGCTAGCAAAGTAATGCTCAAAATTCTCCAAGCCAGGCTTGAACAGTACATGAACCGTTGAATTCCAGATATTCAAGTTGGATTTAGAAAAGAAAGAGGAACCAGACATCACATTGGGTCATCAAAAAAGGAAGAGAGTTCCAGAAAAATTCTACTTCTGCTTTATTGACTATGCCAAAGACTTTGACTGTATGGATCACAACAAACTGTGGAAAATTCTTCAAGAGATGGGAATATCAGAACTACCTGACCTGCCTTCTGAGAAATCTGTGTGCAGATCAGGAAGCAACAGTTATAACTGGACATGGAACAATAGTCTGGTTCCAAATAGGGGAAAGGAATACATCAAGGCTGTATATTGTCACCCTGCTTATTTAACTTATATGCAGAGTACATCATGAGAAATGCTGGGCTGGATGAAGCACAAGCTGGAATCAAGATTCCCAAGAAAAATATCAATAACCTCAGATATGCAGATGACACCACCCTTATGGCAGAAAGTGAAGAGGAACTCAAAAGCCTCCTGATGAAAGTGAAAGTGGAGAGTGAAAAAGTTGGCTTGAAGCTCAACATTCAGAAAACGAAGATCATGGCATCCGGTCCCATCACTTCATGGCAAATAGATGGGGAAACAATAGAAACAGTGACAGACTTTATTTTCCTGGGCTCCAAAATCACTGCAGATGGTGACTGTAGCCATGAAATTAAAAGATGCTTGCTCCTTGGAAGAAAAGTTATGACCAACCTAGACAGTATATTAAAAAGCAGAGACATTAC
>NW_011494882.1:1859112-1862532 GCF_000754665.1 Bison bison bison
TAGTCATGTATGGATGTGAGAGTTGGACTATAAAGAAAGCTGAGCGCCAAAGAATTGATGCTTTTGAACTGTGGTGTTGGAGAAGACTCTTGAGAGCCCCTTGGACTGCAAGGAGATCCAACCAGTCCATCCTAAAGGAAATCTGTCCGGAATATTCACTGGAAGAACTGATGTTGAAGCTGAAACTCCAATACTTTGGCCACCTGATGCGAATAACTGACTCATTTGAAAAGACTCTGATGCTGGGAAAGATTGAAGGCAGGAGAGAAGGGGATGACAAAAGACAAGATGGTTGGATGGTATCACCAACTCATGGACATGAGTTTGAGTAAACTCTAGGAGTTGGTGTTGGACAGGGAGGCCTGGCGTCCTCAGTCCATAGGGTTGCAAAGAGTTGGACATGACTGAGTGACTGAACTGGACTGAACTGAAGCACCAATTATATTTTTTAAAGTGCTGTCTTGGGCATCATAGTAAAATCTATCAAGCTTTCCATCTGGTCTCAAATTAATAAACATTTGCCTTCCGCATTGAACAAGACTACAGTGATGCTAGGGTTAAGGAACCTTAATCAGATACAATTATGAACTGTAAGTGTTTTGGCTTGAAGCAGTAACATACTTTGTTTTCTATGAGAGATACTTTCACTTTTCCTACTGGGGGTTCTTCTTTCTGCATTACTGTGTATAAATTACTTCTGGAGGCCAAACATGTCCCAAAGTGAATATTCAAGCATGATTGAGAGTTGCCTCACTGAGCTTGCCTCCATTAAGAGCATTCTCCAGTGCAAAATTAAATTTAAATTAATAGCCTTTCATGATCCTCTGGATAATCAGAAACTGAAGGCCTGCATGTCAAAGATGGCAAACTGGTCTACGCGTGTCTCCACAGTGCTTTCCATGCCACATATGAAAGCAGCTGCCCTTCACACCCTCACTCCCTGTTTCAAGAGCTGGTGCTCAACCATACTTGTGTTAGTGGACAGGTCATTAGTATAAGGGTTTTCTAGGCTTCTTCCTCTGCAATCAGCTAATGAGGATTCTACCTTGACCCTCGTACTCTCTTTGCATCCTCTGCCATGAGAGGAGAAGCTCTGTGATGCAAAGTGAAAAAGACAAGCATGTGCAGACTTAAGCTAGAAGAGATGTTGCAGAGGAAGTTTTGAAATGAGAAATGGGACCAGCCACTGTACATGAAGGCAGGGGTTGATACAGAAAATTGGAGATACTTAGAACTGAATGGGAATTTTAAGAATCATGATATTTAGTAAATATAAGAATATATTTAAAAGACTTGAATTGCTTTGAAATTGTTTGTGGTTGCTGAAATTGTGTCCATTGATTATCAGGTTGATCTGGCATTGAATCTAGTGGATACTAGCTTTCAGGCATTATACCTTTCATATTTCCCTCAGCACTTTTTATTTCTGAAAGAAGGGAAGGGGCCAACTTTGACATTATATTTCTTAAATACTGGCAACTCAATGCTGACCTCCACATTCATCACTTTTTAAAATCACATGTATATATAACTAGGAGAACAGAGTCCCTGTTGGTTGTATTGAGTGTAGACAGGATCAGAAAAGAGATTGGAATGCTTCCATGGTGATGGAGTAAACCAGAGACAGCCACCTGGCAATTTCCCCTTCCTCATGTAATCTAGTTAAACTCTCTAATACCTATGCTCTCTCTCAACTGTTCCACCTTCATTCCTTTGCTATCTCATATCTGGTCTCTGCAGCTCTTTTGAGAAGCCAAAGGGTTCTGGAAACCTCAATGATATGGAGATAGTATAACAAAGCAGGGGAAAAGAAACAGTTCATAATCAAGCAGTGCTATACTGTGCTTAGTCACTTGGCCATGTCCGACCCTTTGCAACCCCATGAAATATAGCCCGCCAGGTTCCTCTGTCCATGGGAACCCTCCAAGCAAGAAAATTGGAGTAGGTTGCTATGCCTTCCTCCAGGGTATCTTCCCAGCCCAGGGATTGAACAAAGGTCTCCCGCATTGCAGGTGGATTCTTTACAGTATGAGCCACCAAATCAAGCAGAGCTGAGTTCAAATTGTGAGTTCATCATTTACTTCCTTGGGGAAGTTACTTGAATTAAGAAGCTGCAGTTTCTTTCTCTATAAAGTAGAGATAATGATAGAAACTGTCACATGGGGTTATTTTGAAGATTAAGTGAGATAGCTATTATAAAGTACTTAGCCTGACACCCAGGCTCTTCCCTAGTGGCTCAGATAGTAAAGAGTCTGCCTGCAAAAATAAACAAATGGGATCTAATTAAACTTAAAAGCTTCTGCACAACAAAGGAAACTATAAGCAAGGTGAAAAGACAGCCTTCAGAATGGGAGAAAATAATAGCAAATGAAGCAACTGACAAACAACTAATCTCAAAAATATACAAGCAACTCCTACAGCTCAATTCCAGAAAAATAAATGACCCAATCAAAAAATGGGCCAAAGAACTAAATAGATATTTCTCCAAAGAAGACATACGGATGGCTAACAAACACATGAAAAGATGCTCAACATCACTCATTATCAGAGAAATGCAAATCAAAACCACTATGAGGTACCATTTCATGCCAGTCAGAATGGCTGCGATCCAAAAGTCTACAAGCAATAAATGCTGGAGAGGGTGTGGAGAAAAGGGAACCCTCTTACACTGTTGGTGGGAATGCAAACTAGTACAGCCACTATGGAGAACAGTGTGGAGATTCCTTAAAAAACTGGAAATAGAACTGCCTTATGATCCAGCAGTCCCACTGGTGGGCATACACACTGAGGAAACCAGAAGGGAAAGAGCCACGTGTACCCCAATGTTCATCGCAGCACTGTTTATAATAGCCAGGACATGGAAGCAACCTAGATGTCCATCAGCAGATGAATGGATAAGAAAGTGGTGGTACATATACACAATGGAGTATTACTCAGCCATTAAAAGGATACATTTGAATCAGTTCTAATGAGGTGGATGAAACTGGAGACTATTATACAGAGTGAAGTAAGCCAGAAAGAAAAACACCAATACAGTATACTAACGCATATATATGGAATTTAGAAAGATGGTAACAATAACCGTGTATACGAGACAGCAAAAGAGACACTGATGTATGGAACAGTCTTTTGGACTCTATGGGAGAGGGAGAGGGTGGGATGATTTGGGAGAATGGCATTGAAACATGTATAATATCATGTATGAAACGAGTCGCCAGTCCAGATTCAATGCACGATACTGGATGCTTGGGGCTGGTGCACTGGGACAACTCAGTATGGGGAGGGAGGAGGGAGGAGGGTTCAGGATGGGAAACACACGTATACCTGTGGCGGATTCATTTTGATATATGGCAAAACCAATACAATATTGTAAAGTTAAAAAATAAAATAAAAATTAAAAAAAAAAAAAAAAGGGGTCTG
>NW_011494882.1:1862747-1863832 GCF_000754665.1 Bison bison bison
ATTCAGTAGCTGCAATTATCATTATTATTGCCATCCTATATCACTCTCCAACTCCTCTTTATCTCTGTACCCTTTCTTTCTTTCAAGACCATGGTCAGAATTCATCACAACCTCCATCTGAGGTTCTCAAGGTTAAAGAATTTCCTGGACTCCCTGCTGATATCCATCTTGCCCAACCAACAATTTCTCCCCTGCATCTCCCTGGTGCCTCAGTCTGGCCTGAACTCACAGCTGTTGCCTGACACCACTAATTCTAACCTCCAGAAGACAAAGCAAGTCCAGTGTTTAATCAAAACAATTTTCCCTGTATTGTAACCTTGATTACGGAAACTCCCACCATCAAAAAAAAAAAAGAACTATTCAAATGTTAACTTTTACCAGGTAATTGTCTAAGGACTTCTGTGAGGAAAGGAATTGGATTTTTTTCATTTAAATCTGAAACATTTCAATTAAGTATACAAATTTGAAAGGAGAACTTTAGAGAAAACCTTTAAAGGAATTATTCTGATCCTGAAAAATCTAAACCAACTTACCCACAATTATTTTTCCTCTAATGAGGGAAAAAACTCATAGAGGTCAGAAGAAAACAATTTAAAAATGGAGCAAATAAATCTAAAATTTTATGATTGTCTATCCTCCCATTAATCTTGTGAGATAGGTGGTGTCATCTCCATTGCACAGATGAGGAAAAGACTGAAACAACCTAATTAGAAAGCATCAAGGCTGAACTAAAAGCCTCAAGTGTCTGACTTCAAAGATTATTACAGAACTAAACATTATACTCAACAGCAGACCGAAGCCCGTGACAGGGTTTTTCCCACACACACACACTTCCTTGTTACTCTCATAGAAGTCCGTGATAACACAGTTCAGTTCAGTTCAGTCGGTCAGTCATGTCCGACTCTTTGCGACCCCATGAATTGCAGGACACCAGGCCTCCCTGTCCATCACCAACTCCCGGAGTTCACTCAAACTCATGTCCATTGAGTCGGTGATGTCATCCAGCCATCTCATCCTCTGTTGTCCCCTTCTCCTCCTGCCCCCAATCCCTCCCAGCATCAGAGTCTTTTCCAATGAGTCAACTC
>NW_011494882.1:1863932-1864231 GCF_000754665.1 Bison bison bison
ACAATATTGTAAAGTTAAAAAATAAAATAAAAATTAAAAAAAAAAAAAAAAGGAGTCTGTCTGCAATGCGGTAGACTTGGGTTCAGTCCTTGGGTCTGGAAGATCCCCTGAAGAAGGAAATGGCAATCCACTCCAGTATTCTTGCCTGGAAAATCCCATGGAAGGAAGAGCCTGACAGGCTACAGTCCATGGGGTCACAGAGTCAGGCAGGACTGAGCAACTAACAGACAGTAGCTTGACACGCAACCCACAGTAAGTCCCAAACAATGCTAGCCATTTTAATTACTATTAACACTTTT
>NW_011494882.1:1864557-1886674 GCF_000754665.1 Bison bison bison
TGTGTTTCTTCCAGTCCAGCGTTTCTCATGATGTGCTCTGCATGTAAGTTAATTAAGCAGGGTGACAATACATAGCCTTGACATACTCCTTTTCCTATTTGGAACCAGTCTGTTGTTTCATGTCCAGTTCTAACTGTTGCTTGCTGACCTGCATACAGGTTTCTCAAGAGGCAGGTTAGGTGGTCTGGTATTCCCATCTCTTTCAGAATTTTCCACAGTTTATTGTGATCCACATAGTCAAAGGCTTTGGCATAGTTAACAAAGCAGAAATCGATGTTTTTCTGGAACTCTCTTGCTTTTTCGATGATCTAGTGGATGCTGGCAATTGGATCTCTGGTTCCTCTGCCTTTCTAAAACCAGCTTAAACATCAGGAAGTTCACGGTTCACATATTGCTGAAGCCTGGCTTGGAGAATTGTGAGCATTACTTCACTAGCATGTGAGATGAGTGCAATTGTGCGATAGTTTGAGCATTCTTTGGCATTGCTTTTCTTTGGGATTGGAATGAACACTGACTTTTCCCAGTCTTCTGGCCACTGCTGAGTTTTCCAAATTTGCTGGCATATTGAGTGCAGCACTTTCACAGCATCATCTTTCAGGATTTGAAATAGCTCAACTGAAATTCCATCACCTCCACTAGCTTTGTTCGTACTGATGCTTTCTAGGGCCCACTTGACTTCACATTCCTGGATGTCTGGCTCTAGGTGAATGATCACACCATCATGATTATCTGGGTTGTGAAGGTCTTTTTTGTATAGTTCTTCTCTGTATTCTTGCCACCTCTTCTTAATATCTTCTGCTTCTGTTAGGTCCATACCATTTCTGTCCTTTATCGAGCCCATCTTTGCATGACATGTTCCCTTGGTGTCTCTAATTTTCTTGAAGAGATCTCTAGTCTTTTCCATTCTGTTGTTTTCCTCTATGTCTTTGCATTGATCGCTGAGGAAGTCTTACTTATCTCTCCTTGCTATTCTTTGGAACTCTCTATTAAGATGCTTATATCTTTCCTTTTCTCCTTTGCTTTTCACTTCTCTTCTTTTCACAGCTATTTGTAAGGCCTCCCCAGACAGCCATTTTGCTTTTTTGCATTTTTTTCCATGGGGATGGTCTTAATCCCTGTCTCCTGTACAATGGCACGAACCTCCATCCACAGTTCATCAGGCACTCTATCTATCAGATCTAGTCCCTTAACTCTATTTCTCACTTCCACTGTATAATCCATAAGGGATTTGATGTAGGTCATACCTGAATGGTCTAGTGGTTTTCCCTACTTTCTTCAATTTCAGTCTGAATTTGGCAATAAGGAGTTCATGATCTGAGCCACAGTCAGCTCCCGGGCTTGTTTTTGCTGACTGTTTAGAGCTTCTCCATCTTTGGCTGCAAAGAATATAATCAATCTGATTTCAGTGTTGACCATCTGGTGATGTCCATGTGTAGAGTCTTCTCTTGTGTTGTTGGAAGAGAGTGTTTGCTATGAGCAATAGAAAGGCATGTTTTATTGTGTGATACTCCCTCAGTTTGAGCCAACTACCCTCTAGCATGCTGACAACTTCTGCACTGAGTTCTCATGAAAACCTGGTGTACTGAGTCACGGGTCAACACAATTCTGTTGACCAAATTCCCAGAGACTTTTAAAAAATCACTTTACTGGAGTTACAATGATGAGAAAACAAGTTATACAGAAGGACATGCTGAGAGGGCAGCTGGAAAATGTTCTGAGCAATTACAGATCAGCAGCATTTCTCCTATTTCATTTTCAGAATCACAGCAGATTCAACATTTGGAGGAGAAAATAAGAGAATTCATGGAAAATCACCATGAGTGAGTAAGAATGTCTCCAAGTTCTACTGTGCTGTGTACCTCTTGTGAGGATCCCACCTGCCTCCATGCCAATTACTAGCAAAACTCCACTCTGAACTAATATCATGTAGGAAATATAAGAGAGCTGGATTATTTTCTAGCACCAGAAAGTTTTGCTTTAAGCATTGATTTTATCCACCCACCTTAATGCATTTGCCCTATAATTTTTTTCAACAACATCGCTCCTTTACTTTTCAACTGACAATGAAGATCTCTGATGTGTGGTAGACATTAGTGCTGCTCACCAATTTCCAGGCTCCTTTTTCTAGGTTGTAAGGATATTGTTCTCCTCTGCACTCTAGAGGTACATTCCGGCCAGGTGATTTGGCTTGGCCAGTGAAATGTGTACAGATATAAGGTGTGTCAATTCCTGCCAGAGTACTTATCAGTACTTGATTGAATCTCCAACGCTGGCTCTTTGCCTTTCTGCAGTGATCAGGGGGCATGTGTTGATATAAAGTTGCCATAAGAGCTGGAAGGATGAACTAACACATGGAAAACAGGCCTGTGGAGAGTCATCTAAACTACTGCAGGCATACATGAGCAAGAAACAAACCCCTTTCATGCAAGGCCACCGAGATTTCCAAGTTGTTCATTACTGCCATTGCAGTGTGTATTCATCATGTTTGTCCTTGGCTGAGAGGAGCAGAAAACTCCATTACAATGGCTTAAACAAATAAGAAGTCTTATTTAGCTCGCATCATAAGGAGATCCAAAGAGGCAATGTAGGATGGCTCAGTGGTAACTTCCATGACCCAGTCTCCTTCCAGCTTCCTACTCTTCCATCTCTGGTCATGGCATTAGTCCTCATGGTATCAAGTGGTTCCTGCTCCTACAGATATCATGTTCATGCTGAGAGCAAGAAGAAGAGGCAGGGCTTTGTCTTTTACTTTAGGAAAGAAAGTCCTCTTTGGGGATTTTTACCTTTGTCTTGCTGGCTAGAAATGCATGCTGTGGACAACACTAGCCACAGGGAGATAGGGGAAGATGTTTCAGCTTTGAACTCTCTAAAGTAGAGGAAGATAAGGGAACAGAGGTTTGTGAGGTAGCCAGTCCATGGTTTCTGTTACCACATGATTATGAAGATCATTCAAGTAATGCCTAAATAGTTTTTTGTTTTTTGTTTATACATTTATAGAGTGACTACCACCTCCATTCTCTTGTTCTCTCTTTTCTATTGAAAAATAATTGACATATAGTATTGGGTGCTTTTAAGGTATGAAGTGTGTTGGCTTAATACATTTATATATTGCAATATGATTACCACCATAACCTTGGTGGTAATCTCTATTAAATAACAAAATGATCGAATTCTCATTGTATGTGTGTGTGTGTGTGTGTGTGCATGTGTATGCAGGGAAAATGATTAAGATCTTAGCAGCTTTGAACTTTAGAGCATGGTATTGTTGACTATAATCACTATGTTGTGCATTGACTCTCCAGAACCTATTTACTGACTAGTTGCAAGTTTTCATCCTTCAGCAACATCTCCCCAGTTCCCTAACTCCCCTGCCCCTGGAAATCACTATACTGCTGTTTCTATGAGTTCAACTTTTTTAGAACCCACAGAAAAGTGAGATCATACAGAATTCATCTTTCTCTCTCTGACTTATGTCACTCAACATAGTATTACTCAATGTCCATCCATGTTGTCCCAAATGGAAGGGTTCTTCTTTCTCATGGCTGAGTAATTCCATTTGACATCTGCTGATGGACACTTAGGTTGTTTCCATATCTTGGCCATTGTGAATAATGTTGCAATAAACATGGGAGTACAACCATGCAAATTGCTTTTAAACAACTATTAGCTCACAAAACCAAATTTCAAATACAGCATTAAAAAGAATATTTATATAATAATACATTTTATATTATAGCCAAATATGTACTTGTCTTTTAGTTTTGTATGGCTCATTCTGTCCTGTATCAGTGAAAGTGTCACAGAATGACAGATATCCACAGATTAGCAGAAGGATTGAGCCCATCCACTGAATCACTAGTTCTAATCTTCATGAGCTGACTCTTTAATATTCTTGAGCCTTCAGACACACATCATCTAATTTCCATGTAAGCGCAAAGCCTGGGTAGGTCACAATATGTGGATACTTATTCATTTATCCCACAGATATTTATTGAAACTCTACTCTGGAATAGGCAACTTGCTATGCACAATATCATAGTTAGAAATATCAACAACCTCAGATATGCAGGTGATACCACTCTAATGGCAGAAAGCGAAGAGGAACTAAAGAGTTTGGTGAGGGTGAAACAGGAGAGTGAAACAATTGGCTTAAAACTCAACATTCAAAAAACTAACAGCATGGCATCTCATCCCATCACTTCATTGCAAATAGGATGGGGGGGAATGGAAACAGTGACAGATTTCATTTTCTTGGGCTCCAAAATCACTGTAGATGGTGACTGCAGTCATGAAATTAAGACACTTGCTGCTTGGAAGAAAAGCTATGACAGATCTAGACAGCATATTAAAAATCAGAGACATCACTTTGCTGCCAAAGGCCCATATATTCAAAGCTCTGGTTTTCCAGTAGTCATGTATGGATGTGAGAGTTGGACCATAAAGAAGGCTGAGCACCAAAGGGTTGATTCTTTCAAATCGTGGTGCTGGAGAAGACTCTTGAGAATCTCTGACTGCAAGGAGATCAAACCAGTCAATCCTAAAGGAAATCAACCCTGAATATTCATTGGAAGGACTATTCTCAAAGCTGAAGCTCCAATACTTTGGCCACCTGATGCAAAGAGCTGACTCACTGGAAAAGATTCTAATGCTGGGAAGGTTTGTGGTCAGGAGGAGATGGGGATGACAGAGGATAAGATAGTTGGATGGCATCACTGAGTTTGACATGAGTTTGAGCAAACTCCAGGAGATAGTGAAGGACAGGGAAGCTTGGCGTGCTGCAGCCCATGGGGTGGCAAAGAGTTGGACACCACTTAGGGACTGAACAACAGTGACACACTGTATCTAAGTGAGGCACCAACTCCCCTTCCAAGAACTCATGATCTGGAAAAATCTAGACTGATCAGTAAGTATCCACAGTGCAATGAGAGCAATGGCATTGATACTTATATCGTTATACCTCTAAAGGGGAAAATAGACTGGGGAGTGCAGAGAGGATGGGAGAAGATGGGAAGAAGTGATCTTTGAACTAGGTGTTGAGCATTTGAATAGGAGCTTTCCAGGAAAAGGGGTTGGGAAAGAGATGCTTCCACAATGAGAGGAAAGAAACATCCATAGTATTTATTCCAAGAATTGCAGAACTTGAAGATTCTCCAAGCTTTGTTTCATCAACCTTTACTTCATATACTTTGAAAAATACTACAGTAATAGCATGGCGGGACTATGTATGTCTGTTATCACTAGATTTCCCCCCAATAAATTATGCAAAGAAATGGGGGGAAAGGAGTGGTAACTAGAATATAAGAAGAGATTCAAGCTTCACTTGTAAGATACATTGAGTTCAAAAGGCTGCCCTGTCAAACCTGCAGCTGTGACTAGGAAAGCCAAGTGTGCTTTCTTTTATTTTATCCCATAAAATAGAATTTGAAGTTACAGATTTTTTCCACCAGGGCTGAGGGAGGCTTTTGTGAGAGCCTGTGATATTACTGAAAACAGTGGGAACTGGTGGTCCTTTTGTGCCTACATTTAAAAAGATCCCTCAAGCAATTGAATTCTGGTATCAGACCTCGCTTGTATTCCCTCTTAGCACTCTGTGTACTAGACGCTGGAATATAAAGGGAAAAAACCTGCAGAACATGGCTTATCAAATCTTCCAGTTACATCAGTTACATCATGAGTGGGTAAAAATAGGCCTTTTCATCACTACAACTATGTACATTTTATTCATTTGCACCAAGTACAATTGTCTTGGCTTCAGACCCCTTGGATAAGGAAAAGTTCTCAATAAGGCAAATGTCTAGTAAGTTCCATGAAAATACGAACCATGTTCTCTTTGCTTTTGTACTTTTCTGTAACTAGTGTAATGAATGTCCCGGCTGCATCATACAAACGGATAGGCTGGTTGGTCGAATGAGTTCATACATGAGAAGAGAAGCTGTGAAGTTTAAGATAAAACAGCAGAATATCATTATTCTGGTGATTTGTATTGTTGCAAAATCTTATAGATATTACTCAGAAACAAAGGAAAAAGAGCTCTACATAACAACAGTACTTATTAAGTGCCAGCAGGCACTGTTTCTTATTAGTGCTTTGCATATGCTGACTCATTTAGTCTTCCCAACACCTCCATGGGAGTAGCCTTGATGTTGACTGGGGTTAATCAACCCAAATCACATGTCTGAGAACAAGGGAACTTTGAATTTTCCAAAGAGAAATTGGGGCTCTGAGTAATAGATGATTGGGTGGAAGCCAAAAAGTGCCTACCACACTCATAGAATGAGTAGCATAGCCAAGACTGAGCCCACATCTCCTATTTCAGACTAATGAGCCCTCACTATGCCCTGCAATCCACCTCCCAGAGCAAAAATATATATGATGAATCACTAATACATTCATTGTTTTTTTCTCATTCATACAATAAATATTTCATTCATTAAACTAACATTTACTGAGCAGATTATTTCTTTCTTTACATGGATGCAGAAGCTATGGCTCAAATACCTTACTTACTAAGTTTACGAAGAGGCTTTTAGAAGACATTCTTCAATTTACTGAAAGCCTCATCTTTTCTCCATGTAGTATTTTGAAGTGATTCACTTTCAGCTCAGAGATGTGTGGGACATAATGTTTGCAAATGTGAGGTTAGTATTTGTGTTAGATACTAACACATAAGACCGCCACACCTGGGGATTCATAATCAATTCATATATTAGGCTACATTTAGCTTAGGGGCTAAGAACTTCCCAAAGACTACCCCAAAATGAAGCAGCTTCACAGACTTCCTCTTAGCAGCCCATGAGAATCAGCCCTTCCTGTGAACCCCTATGTATTCTTTTAATTTACCATACCATCTGCAGAGGGGGTCCAAGCTTTAAGCCATGAGCAGAAAAAAGATGCCCTATGCCCTCTGTCTCCTCTTTTGTTTTTTAATCAAAATGTAGTTGACATAACGATGTTATGATGGTTTCAGGTGTACTAAACAGTGATTTGACTTTTACATATAATATGAAATGATCACCCTGATAAGTCTAGTAATAATCTGCCCCACACAAAGTTATTACAATATTGCCCAACATATTCCTTGTGCTGTATATTACTTCCCTATGGCTTATTTAAAAGGCAACAAATAACAACTGTTGGCAAGGATGTGGAGAAAAGGGAACCCCTTACACTGCTAGTAGAAGTTTAAGTTGGTACAACTGCTATGGAAAACAGTATGGCGGTTCCTCAAAAAATTTAACATAGAACTAATATATGATCCAGCAGTTATAGAAGTTGTTCTAGGCTTTTACCCAAAGAAAACACAAATTCAGAAAGATATATACTGCCCAGTGTTCACTGCAGCATTATTTACAATAACCAAGATATGGAAGCAATTCAAGCACCCATCAATAGGTGAATAAATATAAGAGATGTGGCATACATATCTATAGTAAAATATTACTCAGCCATAAAAAATTGAAATCTCGCCATTTGTGATAACATGGATGGGTCTAGAGTGTATTATACAAAATGAAGTACAGACAGAGAAAGACAAAGACCATATGATCTCACTTATATGTGGTATATAGACAAACAAAACAAAATGAAAACAGATTCACAGATAAAGAGAACAAATGGTGGGGCAGTGGAAGAATGGGCAGGGTAGGCAAAGGAGATTAAAATATACTAACTTCCAGTCTCTTCTTTATATACATTTTAGAATTCTATTTCTAAGTAAAGAAAACTATAGCAGGAAAAGGATAAACGAAAATGGAGTAAGCAGTATGTTAAAGATGCCTCACTGCTCTCTTTTATTTTTAGACCCTGTTCCTTCAATAATTTTCCATCACACCCAACATGTGACAGGGCCTGTTCTGCAGTGGACAAAATACACACGCCAGTTTCTGACCCTGTGAAACGTATGTTCTAGCGGACTTTATGTTTCAGTAATATTCAAAGAAAACAGGCTGGAGCACAGAAAATAATTGAAATACCTTATCAAACTTTTTCTAAAGTGAAACTCAAATTGTCAGCAATGAGTCTTCAGTCTCAAAATGTCATGAATAGGACTCTCCCCACCCACATACTCACCCCACCAGCACGTAAGAGAATGGAAACAGTACATCATAAATGATGAGGTGAAGATGTGCCTTGAATGTCAGAAATTCCAAACTTAGGTGAAGGAAAAATTGAGAAGGAGTAGGCTTTTCAGTTAATACAATGTCACCTCAAGAACTGGGTTGAAATAGTCCAGAGTTAGCAAGTCAGACTTGAAGTATTGTAGAAGAGAACGAGATAAAGTCAACAATCCCATGGAAAGGAAAAAAGATTGTTGAATTACATCATGTAAAAATAGCATTTGATAAATTAGATTTCAGGGAAGTTTTGACTCACTCTCTGTTAATGCTCCCTGGCAGCCTGTGTCTAGAAGTGGAGAGCTGGTCAATTGTCCAGACCCTGTCAGAATCTTATTCTTATTCTGAACAGATGCCTTATTATGCAGGATAATTTATTATAATAGTATTATCAGTGAAGGAATTAACTAAATGACTCACGAAATTTGTAACCAGGCCCAGGAGTGCTCACCTGTAACACCTATGAGCAAGACCTCAAGTTGGGGTATGGTTTGCTAATGACCACGTGTCATTAATCACAAGGGACACTTCTCCCTGATTTTAGACCTGGAAAATAAAAAGCTCTTAAATTTCTGTGAAACCAAAGGGTAAAGTCTTCTGTGATTCATTAAGCACAGGCTCAAAGTAACACAGCAATTCAGTAGTGCAACATCGGCTGAAAAGTTAATGGCATTTGAATCGAGTGACTATGCCGTGCAGTAAATTCAGGTGCAGTAAATCCAACTAGATAGAAGTTGTTAGGTATTTTTTTTCCAACAAGTTTTGAGAAAGAAGGAGAAGAAATCTAACATTTATTAAATGACAACCACCTGACAGCTATCTTATCACATTTAATCTGTACAGAAATCCTACATCCATTTTGTAGATAAGGAACCTGAGACAGAGAGGTAACGTAACTGGAGTAACTTGCCCTTGGCCACACCCTCAAAAAGGTAGTGAAACCAAGACATGACTCTAAGTCTTAGCTTTCCAGGCGCTCACACTCTGCATAAAACTGCTCACCACCATGAGGGTTCCCAGTGAGTGGCACCTATAATTCCTACCTTTGATGGATTTATATCTCTGTTAAGGAAATGAATACATAGATGCAGAAGCTAAAGAACAAAATAATAGAAACATCAGAAAAGAAGTGCAATAATGCCTTGTGCATATATAAGCTTTATAGTTTTCAAGATGCATTCATTTATGTTTCTTTTCTTAATTATCAAAAAGCTCCTGACTCATATATTTCAAGCAAGAAGTATTCCCATGTCTTTGCTTAGGATTTGGTATTTGAAAGAAATTGGATGCAATCCTCACACTTATAAAAACGTAATCTTTACTAAAATATATGGTACATTCTGAAAACATTGGCCTGGACTGTCAGTTCCCACATAAGTTCAGGAACCAGAGCACCCAGGAGCCACAGACCTCTCAGAGGAGGGCTATGAGATATTGTCCCATAAATCCAAAATACCAAAAATATAATGGTGTGCTATATTAGACACATTATGCTAGCATAAATGAGTGATAGCCAGCGCCAAAGGTTTAAGGAGAATGTGTGGAAGGCAGTGGAGAGACAACATTGAGAATGGATCGTCCAATACTTGTGGTTGATATTTCTGCAAACTATGTAAAAGCATCTTTCTCAATAATGAACTATCTTGATTCATTTCATGGAATTCCCAAGAGGAGCCCTAACAGCATGGAAGGTGATGTTCCAGGAATTCGGACCCAAAATAAACGTACAGATGAATGATGCTTATTCATTTCTGTGGCTGTGACAACACAGTTAATATTAAACTTGGTTCATCAGTGACCACTTCAGGGTCACACTTTCATTTTAGAGAAGTGGAGTCAATGTATAGTGAGAGACAGCTGTCTATAGGCTCAGTACCAGGTGCTTTGCTATACACACACAAAATGCTGAAGGATATACTGTTATCTTCATTTTTAGATGAATAAAATGATATCTCCAGAGTCCAAAGCCATACAGGGTCAGTAAATTATAAGACCTTTTAACATGATGATAGCAGTTTTACTGATCTCATAAAATTAGATTAAGGATCATATGAAATAACAGGGAAAGAGAACTTTGAATATTTTACACTTTCATGATAAGTTTACTGTATCGTCATCACTGTAATTACAATGATCATCAACATCAGCAGTTGTCATCAACAGTTCATCTCTTTTTTAAAGAGTTATTTGCAAAACTGTCACTCGATAACAAATATTAGCATGAAAATTATTTTACTTGACTTGCATATCATTTTCATCAAGACAGTTTTTATGATAAAAAAAAGCACATCTCATCAAAGACTGAACCATAGGATTTAATTTAGCCTCGAAAGGAGCAAAATAAAGACCCAATAACTATTTAGCAATGGTATTATTCACTTTAGTCACATAGGCAATCTAATAAGAAAGCAAGAATGGGGAGAAACAGAGGAAGAAATGTCATGCTTAACCCAACCACACTAAGCCAACATTTTAGTGTAAGTGCCTTCTGGTTTCTTAATATTCATATCCTGCTGCTACTGCTGCTGCTAAGTTGCTTCAGTTATGTCCGACTCTGTGCAACCCCATAGACAGCCTCCTACCAGGATCCTCTGTCCGTGGGATTCTCCAAACAAGAATACTGGAGTGGGTTGCCATTTCCTTCTCCAAAGGATCTTCCTGACCCAGGGATCTAACTTGCCTCTTCTGTGATTCTTGCATTGCAGGCAGATTCTTTACCGCTGAGCCACCAGGGAAGCCTGTCAGTTTAAAGTGTACGACGTGTTAATTTGATATACTTACATATTGCAATGTGACTATCACATTGGTCTTAACTAACACTTCAAATCATATTTAAAAATTATCATTTCTCCTTTGTAGTGAGAATATTTTGTGAATATTCCCATCAAGTCCTTTACCCATTGATCTGTCCCATTCTCAGTGATATTTCCTTAACAGTTTATACAAGCTCTTTTTCTAAAGATGGTATTTTCCTCACCATAAACAATTGCTAAAGTTTTCCTCCTTTTCATGCTTGCCTTATGGTTTTGATTGCTTTAATGTTTGAAAGGTTTAGTTCTACATTTATGTAAATCTCTCTATTCCAATGTGACTTTTTTATTTGCGGAGGTGGACTTCTAAACTTAGAAATGTAGGGCCTCAGTAGAGGTTTAGTAAATATTCTGTTCTTGTTCTTTTCAAGATCTTGTAAAGTATAATTTTAAAATTCAACTGTCTTGATCAAGTACAACTTGTAGTGCAGTGATGCCAGTCTCTCTTGGGTCTAACCAGTTTATCTGCCTTTTCTCCCAAGTTTCTTTATACTCTTCTTGCTCTGCTGCTGCCTTGCTCTGCTGCTGCTGCTGCTGCTAAGTCACTTCAGTCATGTCCGACTCTGTGCGACCCCATAGACAGCAGCCCACCAGGCCCTGCCGTCCCTGGGATTCTCCAGGCAAGAACACTGGAGTTGGTTGCCATTTCCTCCTCCAATGCATGAAAGTGAAAAGTGAAAGTGAAGTCACTCAGCCGTGTCTGACTCTTAGCCACCCCATGGACTGCAGCCTACCAGGCTCCTCCATCCATGGGATTTTCCAGGCAAGAGTACTAGAGTGGGTTGCCATTGCCAAATGCTGGTACTTCTCAGAAATCTGCCCTGATCCTCTTCTCTTTTTCCTATGCATTTTACTGCCCCCTGGACAGTCTCACCTACACCCATTACTTCAGTTACTCCCAGCACAGCTTTGACTTCCACATCCCTATCTCCAGACCCAGTTGTCTGTGTCAGAAACCCAGACATCATTGTTAAGTGCCTTTCTCCTTCACAAGCTTGACAACCAGATTCAATGGATTCTGCCTCCCAATTTAGCTCCTCTTCCTTTGCCCTCCTTTCCATCCCCTTGACATCCTTCTAGCCCTGGCTTTCATCTGGACAGCTGCAATTGCCTCCTTACTAGTTTTCTTGCCTCTGCTCTCATCCCTTCCAGCAGCTCTGGGTGATAAGGTATCAACATGCTGTAGCTTCCCTGTCCAAAATTATCTATTTATCAGCAGATCAATTAACAATCACAGAACAGGAATTATAATAAAGTCATGCAGGGAGGTCCAAAGACAGGGGTACCTAACGAGACTGAGATGAGGAGGTCAGACAGGTGAAAGAGTTGATGGGAACTGTGAATAAAAACTCGGAAAGAAAACAAGGACTTCTTCCCAGGAAACCTATGGAGATAGATTCTAGTATCTAACATGTATTGAGGGCCTGACTCAGTCAGGCATTTTATCTATAATTACTCATTGGTCTTCATAACAACCATTTGAAGTAGGTACAGTTACTAACCTCATCTCAAAGATGAGGAACCCCAGCAAAAGGATAGCAAAGACTATGCCTTTAGTCATATTGCTGGAGAACAGAAGAGTGAGGCACTCTAATCCCCAGGTCCTTGTTCTTAGCCATTATGCAAAACTGTCCCTTTTCAAGTGAAAGGGCTGTGGGGTGGGGAAGGAGACAAAGACAGTGTTAGAGGTTGAAGACTAACAAAGATATGACTTTAGGTATCCTGGTTAGGTAAGCCATGAGTCCCAGTCAGGAATTCTGGGTAATGACCCTACACTACTGTGTTAACTTTGGAATAGTAATTAATATTTAAGTGTCTCAATTTCAGCATTTGAAAAATTAGGTTATTGGCACTTCCTCTTCTAGTTTCTCACAAGTCAAAAATGTTATTCCTTAGAGTATTACTAGCATTGTTAGCAGAACTAGTAGCATGGGGATCAAGGGATAAGAGAAACTCGTCCTCTTTACAAACATTTCAAATATTGTTCTGTTGCAAAATGGGAGGAGGAAGCTTGGTTTCCAGAGGCCTTGAGCTCTACAATTATTTGCAGATCTTATTCAGTGTCATTCAGGTATGGAGTCTGCTTTCCTTCTTCCTCCAGCTTTTAGACTCACTGGAGAACTTCTCAAAGCTTGTGAACCTCACTGTCAAATACTCTATCCATCTTAAAAAGGAAGCAGCTTTGGGGAGTATAGTACAGGTTCCTAAAAACAGGAACAGCCATCTTTAAGAAACAATCTTTCTGATTGGCATCTCTGCCTGCCACCTTAGCTCATCCACTGTAAGGCTTGGATCTGGACCTTACTGAAAATGAAAATGCTGCCCATGAGTTATTCTAGAGATGAAACATTGACATCAATTTAATTCAATTTGCCTCCAAGGCATTAATCTTGTTTTATCCCATTGAAAGAAAATTTTGTTGAAGAACTTTGTGTCAGGGACAAAGTTAATCAAAAGGTGTTAAGGATTTTCTTTCCTTCTTCAGGACTCTTTTAACTAAACTGACACTTAGCCACCTACACTGTTTCTATAGTAATCTTTTATTAACCAGAGTCTTCTAAACACAAAAAATAAGCCTAGACTATCAGCCTAGGAAACATTCAAAATTCTCATATTCTGTATGAAGCCGTATTTTTTATTTCCTTGCCTTAGTAATTTGAAACTATTGTTCAGTGACTCAGTGCATCTCCTTCTAAACATATTTGTTGGAAAGAACTTCAGTATATGCTATAGCTCAGAATAATATATCAACATTTGAGAAGGAAGTTATATATTTGGCAAATTCTCCTCCCATTTTGGGAATCCATGTGTAGATCCATGGAATGTTATTATAAACTATCCCTGGGTTCTATTAGACTTTTGTTTTCCATTGATTGCTATGTACAAGAGGCCAAAGCAATTAAAGGTGGTATCAATAATCGAAAAAGAAAATGTCATAACAATTAAATGGCAGCTGGAAATTTGCTGCATTGTACAATAGATCAATATGCGTTACAAAATCAAAAAGAATCTGAGCATTTGAATTTAAAAACATGTAAGAAATGGGAGCATAATTTTTTACTCTAGTGCTATTACATAACTTACTTCTTAAACTGTAAGGAAAAATACAATAGCAAGTGTTAGTGAAATTAGCCTGTCTTACACAAAGATTCAGGGACTTCCCTGGCGGTCCAGTGGTTAAAACTCTGAGCTCCCAATGGGCCTGGGTTCAGTCCCTGATCAGAGAACTATATCCCACATGCCGGTCAGTGTGTCAAACACACACACAGAGGCAGATAACCAGCCTTGGGAAATGTTTGTCATTCAGTTCCGTTCAGTCGCTCAGTCATGTCCGACTCTTTGTGACCCCATGAATTGCAGCACGCCAGGCCTCCCTGTCCATCACCAGCTCCCGGAGTTCACTCAGACTCACGTCCATCGAGTCAGTGATGCCATCCAGCCATCTCACCCTCTGTCGTCCCCTTCTCCTCCTGCCCCCAGCATCAGAGTCTTTTCCAATGAGTCAACTCTTCACATGAGGTGGCCAAAGTAATGTTTATCGTTACCTATATTCAAAATATTTTAATAAGTATATTCGGTCCCAATGCCCCAACCTACCTTAAGACCAAGAAAGAAGAAAGTATCTTTTGAAGATTTGATTGATTGGTGGTGGTTGCCTGTGGAGCCAGGTTGAAAAAAATTGTGAGGCTAAACCAAGACTCAACAAGAAAGACTGCTGGGACCAATTGTCGTATCCACCGTGGATATTTAGGGTTGGGGAGGGGTGGTAGAAAACATTATAACTACTTGTCCATCTTGAATCTCAAGGCATGTTTGTGGAACGTGAGTGATACGTGTGAACATTCTTATGCATGTCTCTCAGTGCATACATCAGTGAGCTACCACTAGGTTGTATGTGTTAGTCTCTCAGTCGTGTCCAACTCTTTGCAACCCTATGGACTGTAACCCACCAGGCTCCTCTGTCCATGATATTCTCCAGTCAAGAATACCAGAGTGGGTTACCATTCCCATCTCCAGGAGATCTTCCCAACCCAGGGATCAAACCTGGGTCTCCTGCATTGCAGGCAGATTCTTTACCACCTGAGCCACCAGAGAAGCCCCACAGCTAGGTTGTAGAGAATGCAAATATTCAACTTTACAAGATAATACCAAATTGCTTTTCAGAGTGACTTTACTAGTTCACACTTCTACTAGCAATGAGGACTCTCAGATATGGAGAAATTTCCATAACTGTAAGTGCCAGAGACAGATTTGGATATAGATATATCTCCAGAGAATTCCGTTTACATTGCATTAACTACTTAGGGATATATGATGAGCTCACAAGACTCAAGGAAGAGAAGCTTGCTCAAGAGGTTTGAGGTAAAAATCAACATATGACAGAACTCCAAGAAAATTCTAGTGGGAATAGAACAATTTTGACGAAAATTGAGGTTTCTGTCTGAGCTTATCACATAAAGAATGAGAATTCTGGATTTGAGAGATAGTGTTGAGTGTGGTCCAGTTAGAGTTGAATGAGTCCAGCTTCAGAGAACAAATCTGGCACTTTGCACATTAACTACCAGTTTCCACCTTAAAGGTTAACTTTAAGTAACCTTTAAAAGTAACTTTGCTTGCTTCAGTATTTTCTTGGTAGGCTGAAGTTAAAACAGTCCACAGAGGGAAAGATAAAGTCCTATTCTAGGAGGACATTCTTGATCCATGGATAGAAAGTTGTCTTCCATTTGAGGGTATACCATTCGGTTTTGTTACAATGATAAACAACATGTTTTAAAATGTATTAGGAATGGTTTTCAGCTATATCTGCAGTAAGCAAGTGAGGTGAAAACATCTAAAAATGTTTTAACTTGACATATATTGATAACACAAAATGGGAAGATAATAGGCTAAATTAATTGCCTTTTATGCCCTATAGTTATAAATACCAGCCTCTATGCATTTAAGCTGAATCAAGATGTTTAAATCTCTTGACACTGAAAGGAAAAAAGTGAACTTTTTCCAAGCCACATAGAACATACAACATTTTATAAGTTGCTTCTTTTGTGTCAGTTTGATTTTTTTCAATATTGTAACATATGATATAAAACTTAAAGAATTAGAGATAGTCCTAAGACATATTCACTTCTCAAACACATTAATTGATTCTCAAATTTAAAATGAGTCCTAGGTCTTGATATAAAATTGCCAAATTCTTTTTTAATCTCAACCCAAACCAACTTTTTAAAAAGTTCTGTTATCTCACTGAATTTTTTTGGTTTCATTTTTTATCTTTGGTGAAATTAAACTTTACATTAGATTTTATTTTTATGAAACATCCAAATTCTAACTTCTTGCATAGTTTCTATTTTTATTTATTATAAACAAAAATATTATTATTATTATTAGGGAAAATTATTTTTCCCTAAAACTATTATGCACTTAATATAATTTTTAGATTTCAAAAATAACAAAATTTGCTTAATAATTCCTCTTTAAAGGGTAATATCAGACTGAAGGCTATCATTTAAAAATCTGTTTCAAAAGAAGCATTGGTAATTTTGCTGACCTTTATGGTATCATATTTCATTGATATTCAGCCAGTAACATATTATTTGGTCCAAGGTGGTTTGTTTTGCTTTAAGTGGCATCATTTGGTTTCATCTCATTTTAATCCAACGTCAACAACTTTTAAATCCCCATGACAGCTCCTTATAGTGTTCGTGTGTGTGAGAGTGTGTGTATATGAATGGGCATGAGCCACCTCTTTCATATTCAAGTTACTGTTGAAGACAAGGTCATTATCCACAGGTCCAAGTAGCTAATTAAGCCCAAAATGTGCAGGCAGGCATGCACGCAGGCTGTTGTAAACAGGATCTTCATCCCTGCTATCCAATGCCCACTTCCCATTCATTGTCAGTCGTTACAACTCTGTCTCTTCCTCTCAGGCTTCTTTGGAACAGGTTCATCTGCCCCTACTCGTTTGAGCCAGCAGTCAATTTGTTTTTGGTTTTCTAAATTGCATAGATAGGTTCTGTTAAAGTGCTTTAGTCAGTTATCATGAAGCATTTTCCTCACATCCCCTTTCACCACGGAGCCAATTCATTAGCCACACAATATCTCCTTATCTGTTATGAAGTAACAAATAAAACAAAGTGAAGAAATCCCAAGCAAATTCAAAGTATAGACATATTCAACAGTTTTGATTCCGATTCCAGTGGCGCTCCGCTTCCAAGCCAATGACAAATGAGATAGGGCAGCTGTCTGGAATGTGGTCATTTATCACCCATTAGGTAAAACCTCTATAGCAACTGCTATCACAAAAGCTTTCGGTAATTAGGAAAATGTGCAATTCTGTCCAGCCTCTCTTTCTAAACTTACTGGGAGCCCTGTGCTGTGATTCTGAAGCACAAGGCTTGCTTACCAATTAGCAAAACAAACCACACTGAAATGTGTAATCGATTCTTTAAACTGGGCACAGAGCCCAGGAATGAAAATTCTCTGACCTGTTATAACTAATGTTACCACCATTACCTCTTCCTTCAATTATTCAGGCTTCTTCCAAGCCAGGACTGGATTCCTGCTGACAGTAATGTGGAACACACTCATTAATCATTTTCTTGTCATTGTCTTCTGGCAGGGGGAAGGGAGTGATGCTCACTACCAAAAATAGAATGCCTTCTCTCTCTGATAAATAGGAGAAAACTGTAATGAATATGTTGTCCTGTCATGGGCAATTCCATCTTTAATTGTCTTGAGAAGAAGCATATAATATTGGTGCTATGTATCTACGTATCATAGGCATACAGTACTAAAGACATAAATAGATACTGCGTTAAAATAAGTGCTTTTAAAAATAACTGTGAACATAAACTTTAGCTATACTAATAATTTCTGAGTCACAGAACATTGAATTTTTTAAGCAATAAATGTTTGATGCATGAAGGCTGACATTTAAGTTTTCATTACACATGAAAAAGACCCATTTGTGTGTGTGTGTGTTTATGCATACAGGAACATTTTTATCTCCCTATATTTGTTTACATTTGTTTGTAAAACCCATCATGCTGGATCACAACTTTCAAAGATTTCCAGAAGGTTGTCATTACACACAAACCCAATACAATAATAACATCATAAAGGCTATCATTTTGAAGAGAAGGAATCACTGCTAAAATCCATCTAGTCACATGTCTTCATTTTATAAGTGAGGAAGTTGAAGCTCAGATAATTATTATTCAAGAGACTACAAATCCTTACCGACACAGGCTCCCAGCATGGATTTTTTTTCCTAATCCTGTGTATCCATGTGCCCATTCTGGTTTAATGTGAAGTCTCAAGCAAGAAGGCAAGATACTCAGTGCTCCTGGATCATCTGTTCAAACCCTGATATATGCTAGTTTGAGTTTAGTGAGAGAGCATCAGCCCATTTTTCAGTTGAGAAAACAGAGCTAGAAAAGTTAAGTTGAGTAGTTAGTTAGAGGCAGACTAGTCAGTCAGAGTTAGGCAGAGTAGCGGTTGGTATCCAGGCTTCCTGGCATCTAACAACAAGAAGTGAACAGGATTACTACGATTAGATGCCTGATAGTCAGCTCCATTTCTCTTCTTTTATTCAGAAAAAAACATATATATGGAGAAGAAAATGGCAACCCATCCAGCATTCTTGTTTGGAGAATCCCATGGACAGAGGAGCCTGGCAGGCTGCAGTCCATGGAGTTACAAAGAGTAAGACACAACTTGGCAGCTGAACAACAGCAACAATATACATGTGTGTGTATATATATATATATATACACACACACAAACACACATACATATATATGGGCTTCCCTGATAGCTCAGTTGGTAAAGAATCCGCCTGCAATGCAGGACACACCGGTTCAATTCCTGGGTCAGGAAGATCCACTGGAGAAGGGATAGGCTACCCACTCCAGTATTCTTGCCAGAAAATTCCATGGACTATACGGGGTCCATATGTGTGTGTGTGTGTGTGTGTGTTTATTTTTTGGCATAACTGTAAAAATGGCTATGTTTGTCTTTATACAGGTATAAGTTAAGGACTGAAAGGGCATTGGTGACTCATGTGTTTGAAAACATCACTTGGATTATTCTGCCAGTGAGTCTTCCTAGCGGTCTCTGGGAGTCATTCTAGGGCTGCATGCTTAGAAAGATGGTTCTTAAATCACTCCAATTAGCTTTTAGTTTCATCCATCACCATCTCTCACTCCTATAAAATGAAATACCAAAAGCAAACACTTATGGTTTTCAACATACTGGCCTGTGGATCAAAAGCGTTAGCTAATCATTTTAGTTGATATGTACATGGTGAGAATGGCTTGAGGGAGGTCAGCCACCACCCACCGTGTCATACAGCAAAGTCAAGTGGGGAAAAAAGACACAATCACCCATTATTTAAAACTCACCATTTGTTTTGCAAGTTGTTTTCTTCCTTCTGTCTTTCCCTCACCAACCCTTCCTTTCATATTTCATCTTTTATGACTTTTCTTTTCTCTACACAGTATTACCTTTCACAAAACAGAGAAACCAAAACCTATTTGTTCAGTAAATTAGCTTGTTAAATTGCTCTGATAAATAATTCCCCATTGATAAAATGAACCCCAGGTTGACAAGCATGGGGATATAGGATATATGGATCTGGGTTTGTGTCCTAATTCTGCTCCAAATAAGAAAAAGCTGGGTTCCCTTGGGTAAGTTACTTAACTTCTCTGAGCCTATTTCTTCACTTGTAAAATTGATAATCATCAACTGGAGTAATTGCAAGACACAAAGAAGAAACTATATACAACAGTGCTTAGTAAATTAAGTTCTACATAAATGTTATTTTTTTTAACATTACCAGATTTTAATTAGTTTCTAATCTTGTTTCATATGACAAAGTAAAATTAGTGACTATTCTACAGATATGGGCTTCCCAAGTAGCTTCAGTGGTAAAGAATCTGACTGCCAATGCAGGAGACATGGGTTCAATCGCTGGGTCAGGAAGATCTTCTCAAGTAGGAAGTGGCAAGCCACTCCAGTATTCTTGCCTGGAAAACTCCATGGACATAGGAGCCTGGTGGGCTACAGCCTATAGGGTCACAAAGAGTCAGACACAACTGAGCAACTGAGTGTACACGTACGCATTGCTATAGATTGCACTATAACATTTATATGTTCAAACTTTTGCCAATAGTAACTTGAAAATTTACTTCAGCATTTGATACCTAAACCAAATGTTAATGAAATAAATCACTGTAGCATGTAACTCAATTCACATCTCGGTTGATTGGTTTGACACAGAATCACTGACAGTCTGAAAAGAATATCTGCTTGCAGAATATCTGCTTAGGCCTGAAAAGGCCCAAGTGTAAACTGCATTTATAAAGTTTATCTGCCATCAAACCTATCTAAATTTCAACTAAAATTTATAGCACTCTTGGTTACACCCTCTCATCAGAGCTTCAAGCTGCATTGGGTATTCTTATCTCTGTGTCTTATCTGATTGACTGGAGCAGAAAAAGAAATTATGTTCTACTTCCTGCTGTCCTGTGTTTCTGAGCTAAAAGTGTCTGGCCCCAAGTTGTCACCATAAGTGAGCCCAGACATTTCTCAAAAACATTCGAGTGTCCTTTATTGTGGAGAGGTTTCCACAAGAGTTTTTCCAGAGCTCATCTTCAGAAAGTTTACAATCTTCTGATAAAAGAAAAAACTACTTTGGAAGAGCAGCATATCAACCAAAGTAAACGGCAAAACACACACTTCTAAAGTCACACGAGGTGCAGAGTCAAACGTCACTGAAATGCAGGTCACAAATTCAGAAGTAATAGCACTATTTTAAAAGGTGGGTTAAGGGAGGTGGTGAAAGTGAAGATAAGTTTTTGAAGAAAATAATAATATTGTTCACAACAAATAAAGTTCCCAAATTGTTTCTTATAACGTTCAAGGATCCTCTTTGCCCTGACAATGAAGCTCAAACCTCTACTCAAAGCATAATTCACTGGACAAGTAGTTATGGAATAGTGCCCTGGGCCAGGTAGTGGGGAGCCCGTACCAAACACAGAGCTTCTGGGACTGCTCTTTTACACCTCACCCACATCTTGCTCTAGAGAGGAACTGCATACACCTATAAAGTTCCCCAACAGTTTCCTTGTTTTTCTGCTTACTTGCCTTTGCTCTTCAAAGAATGACCTTCTATTTCCTTTGAAATCCTTCTCATCTTTCAAGGCTTAGCTCAAAGGCACTGCCTTCATATACTTTGGCTAATAAACCTTTTGGAGCCAATTTCCAAAGCCCTTGACTGTAACTCTGTAGTTACTGCTACAACAACATATGATAGACTGGGTGGCTTATAATCAATAGAAATTTATTTCTCACAGTTCCAGAGGCTGAGAAGTTCAAGATCAAAGCACCAACAGATTCAATGTCTGGTGAAAGTCCACTTCTTGGTTCAAAGGTGGCCCTCTTCTTACTGTGTCCACAGGTAGCAGAAGGGGAGCCTCTCTGGAGCCTTTTTTATGAAGTCACTAATCCCAATCTTGAGGGTTCTACCCTCATAACCGAACACATCCTTGAGGCCCCACTCCTAATGCCATTGCACTGGGGGGGTGAGGTTTCAACATCTGAACTTGGAGGAAACAGAAATATTCAATCTGTAGAAACCCCTATTATTAATAATTGAGTAATTAATTGATTAATTAATATTCAGTTAATAAAAATTCATTCATTGGGAAGCATGTCATAAATGGAAGGAAAGTATATGCTGGTAACACGGTTCATTAGAGGATTCAACAATAAGCTGTTCCTACACACATCAAGGATTATCTCTCTCCCTGCCCTGATCTTCCCAAGGAGATGATATCACAGGTTTGCTCTTAGTGGCAGTTGGGTCAGTAAGGCCAGCCTCCAAGCACTGCTGACAATTTTGAAGTAGAAGAATAACAAATATGAAGACAAAATAATGAGATTGCAGTTCTGTTCAGAATCTAGTTGGGAAGTTCAGTTCAGTCCAGTCCAGTTCAGTCACTCAGTTGTGTCCGACTCTTTTTGACCCCATGAATTGCAGCACACCAGGCCTCCCTGTCCATCACCAACTCCCAGAGTCCACCCAAACCCATGTCCATTGAGTCGGTGATGCCATCCAACCATCTCATCCTCTGTTGTCCCCTTCTCCTCCTGCCTTCAATCTTTCCCAGCATCAGGGTCTTTTCCAATGAGTCA
>NW_011494882.1:1886774-1895321 GCF_000754665.1 Bison bison bison
CATCCTCTGTTGTCCCCTTCTCCTCCTGCCTTCAATCTTTCCCAGCATCAGGGTCTTTTCCAATGAGTCAGCTCTTCACATCAGGTGGCCAAAGTATTGGAGTTTCAGCTTCAGCATCAGTCCTTCCAGTGAACACCCAGGACTCATCTCCTTTAGGATGGACTGGTTGGATCTCCTTGCAGTCCAAGGGACTCTCAAGAGTCTTCTCCAACACCACATTCAAAAGCATCAATTGTTCTGTGCTCAGCTTTCTTCACAGTCCAACTTTCACATCTATACATGACCACTGGAAAAACCATAGCCTTGACTAGACAGACCTTTGTTGGCAAAGTAATGTCTCTGCTTTTGAATATGCTGTCTAGGTTGGTCGTAACTTTCCTTCCAAGGAGTAAGTGTCTTTTAATTTTATGGCTGTAATCACCATCAGTAGTGATTTTGGAGCCCAGAAAAATAAAGTCTGACACTGTTTCCACTGTTTCCCCATCTAGTTGTGGAAGTCAGATATGTAAGAGAAATAGCTCTCATTGATAAATGGACATCAACTCCTAAAAGACTTTGCGTGTGGCAATTTTAGTATAGCCATATTACTTCTTAAAAAGGGCACCATGAGGAAGGCTTTGGTCAGTGATGATGGGGAGGTAAATGTGTTTCCTTTTTCCCTTTTGTGGCCTGAGGAAATCATGTCCTTAAGCCCTAGCTAATCATCAGAGTGAACTTGGACTCCAAGGACAGAACAACCCATTAAAAGGATATAACAGGCATTTGAGATTCAGATTTATCACACCTTTTCAATTTTCTCTTGGGAGAAATCTATTTAGAAATAATGAATAATTAAAATTAATATTAAAAATATATTTTAAATGTCTATTGAAAGTCTCATTTTTTTGTTTTTTATTTCCTTGTAATTTATAATCAGAATTGGGAGCCCATAGCAAATTTCAAGCTCTTATTTTTCACCAGAATTCTTCACAAGGGATAGTTGGTAGGGTTTTCTTTACTTGTTTTTTTAGTGTACTCTCCAACTGTAGTGGGAAAAGTGCCTACAAATATTGCTAATGGGTGAGAAACTGCACATTCTCTGGTAACACTGGTGAGAAGCCAAGCACTGAGTGAACACTACTATTTCCAAAATGATTTATGTGAAAGAGCCCAAAACTATGGTTAACTGTTTTTCACTTTGCCCTATTTGATAAGAAATTGCTTTTAGTAACAGGCAGGTTGTCTGCCCAGTTTTTCACCTACCGATGAACTTCACTTTGCCTCTTCTTACAATTAATGCATTAGGCATGCTAAGCAGCTCTCAGGTTCTATTCTATAATAGGAAGCAGGAAATTCTGCAGGATCTGCAGGCAACCTGTGATGAGAGTCTTTTGAGACCATAGCCTGTAACTTTGATGAGGAGTCTCTCTCTGACTTCTTCAACCCCGCAATTATATTCCATTAGTAAATGGAGGGATCAACTGTGATTCTTAAGTAGTTAGCCAAAGAACCACCTGATTTAAGCTGGAAAGGAATGTATTAAGGACTCTAGATAGCTTTTGACATTGCTTGGAGGATGGAGAACCAGGCTTGGAGGCTTTGTGGCCAAATGTAACATCCACTTTACTCAGGAGCATGGTCCCAAGAGAGACCCAGTACATCTGGCAACACAGATATGAGCCCTGGATACACCTTCAGAGTCTCCTTCTCTGCTGGCTCTGGAAGCCATGTGTCTCTGGGGCTGCCTTTGTCACAGTCAGTTCTTCTCAATGCTTGCTTCTCTTCTTCTCTACCTTCCAGATCTATGACTTATAAGTAAATGTCTTGGTTGACAGCACCTAGATTCCCTGCTGAGGCCATAACCACTTAAAAAAAAAAAAAAACTGGAAAAAATAATTTCTGATACCCTCCCTAGGGACTCTTATAGTAGAAAACTCCCCAGAGTAGGCATGTTCAAAGGTGCCAGACTGCCAAGAAGAATGACAGAAGTCCAGTCTTCCTTGGTTTCTCAGCAGAGCCGGAGTATCAGCCAACATTCTAGGTCAGGGAGAAACAAGAGGGTCAGGAGGGTATGGTGTGTTTCTGTTCAACTCCTCCATTCCCACGGAACCCTTACCACTTTTTCTTGACTTATTAACTGAATGTCTTTGAGCCAATTACTCAATATTTGTAGTCCAAGCCATCCGCCTGACTGGAGTCCCTCCAATTGCACTCACACCCTCCAACAGCGCATTTCCATGCCTAGTTGAGCTTTAACAACATAAGACTGATGATGATATTTCTATGCTTAAGACATTCCAAAAACTGCCTAAACACACCGTATGACAGCCTGCAAGACCCTACAGGAAGTGGTCTCTGCCTAGATTCCCTTCAAGGCATCTAGGACCATCCTTCCCTTCATTGATTGTTTCTCAGCCCCACTGATTCTCTAATACAGGCAAGTGTGACTCAGAGCCTTTGTCCTGTGGCTTCCCATACAGGTAATGTTCTAACTCCAAGTCATCACCTGGGTGAACCCTTCTCATCATTCAGGTCTCAGCTCAAATGCCACTTCCTCGGAGAGATTTTCCTGACCACCCTATTTAAATTGGACACCTCTTCCAACTTCTTATACCATACTCTTGTTTTAAAATCATAGTTGTTATCAATACCTAGATTATCTTATTTATCTATTTATCAAACTATCTATTTTCTGTTTGCACTACTGAAAAATGAGGTTTATCTTGGTATCTCCAGTGTTTAGAACTGTGCCAGATTCCTGAGCTTCTGGCTCAATTCCTTCCACACTCTTCTTGTTCCAGACTTCCCTCTGCCCCACGTCCTTGCACCCTAACTGAATTCCCTGTCATGTGTTTGAGCAGATGGGACCTCCTACTTCCCATGTAGCAGATGGTGTCTTTTGTGGCTAGTGTATCAGGGTATCAGTAATCTGGCTATTGAGCACATGATCTAAGTCTATACGGCTGTGAAGCTGGGGAAAAATTGAGTAGGGGAATGAAGAAGAAAGATTGGCGATGTCAGGCAGGCTGGAAGTCGTATGGGCAAAGATGTGACAAAGGTGGCTATGGATACGGGGTTGATAACAAGAGTCAAGAGTTGCTTGACTTGCTGTCTAGCAAGAGCCTGACCCCAGCTGTCATTTCTTAGTGACATTTTCTTAGATGAGCACAGCAGAGAGGAGTAAACAGGACTAGGCATGTAAACTATGTGTCTCATCAAAGATCTATTTCTTAGAGACACAAAGACAGCAGGATTAGCTACAACATCCATATGCTTGGTAAAACTTCTTGTTATTAATAATACCAAGTCCCAAAAGTCAGGGTAATCCAAATGGAAGAGGGGCCTATTTGGATTATCCCAGTGATATCTGGACTATATGAACTTCCTTAGCTTCAAAAGACAGATGGCATCTTTTACCTTCAAGTAAAGTTCTATTTTAATTGTCTCCTTTTAATGTTTAGCTGAACTGACTCCACCTTAAGTAAACCAGCAAACAAGCACATCCTCAAACAGAAGTGTGTCCTCAGACAGGCATTAACTGAGATCCCTACATCTTAGACCTTGAATGTTGTGATGAATGAGTGAGGTAATAGTTTTCAGTCTTAACTACTTTCTCTTTAATTATTTGAAATATCTAAATAATTACTTTCATTTCATTCTGCTAATGGAGAATTAGACATGATGTTATAAAATGCGGTTTGTGGTTTGCAGTTGTGTTACCCTAACCCCATAAAGAAGTCCAAATCTCCTACTCTTTAATCAAAAAACTTACCAAGGCCCAGGAGTATTGAATGCCAAGTGATGAGTGAGTGGGCAAGGAAGAGTTCAAGCTCTTAGTTCTTCCTCTCTACTCTTGGTCCTCCTGACTGAAGGTTTACACTCTTGTCCCTCCAAATCATCTTTCCTCTCCCATTGATTGTTAGATATGTTTCTGCTTTCTCTCTCCTCCCCCCAGGGACAGTAATGTCTAGTCATTTCCTACCTTGGAAGAAAAGAACCTTCAGGCAAGCTTCTCACCTGTCACTTAGGTGGACGACTTGTTTGAATCACTGTTTCTACTTTGATGTGAGGTGGTAGAAGGAGAAAATCCCTCCTGGATCAAGAACAAGAAGGGGAAATAAATTCCAGAAACAACCACATTATTATTTGGAGATACAACATTGACAAGGTTGCAAACAATGGAAACCACATGAGGTATTTAGATAAACAAAGGTCAGTTCATTACAGGAGGAAAGGTTTCTTTCCTCTTTCTATGGCAGGGAAAGGCTGGGATGCTGGCCGACCTCAAGAGTAACCATGACGTAGAGGTTCAAGCTCTCCCTGAACCCATTTTCTACATCTTGCCTTTTGTCTCTGTGTCTGTTGCATGTCTTTCCCTCTCTCACCCGTTCCCTCTTCTCTCTTGCTTTCTAGCTCTTTCTCTCCTGGTGCTTACTGTAGTCGTCAACCTACTCTGACTCTGTCTTAGCTAGCTTCTACTGCTTCTCTGGTGCATGTGGAAGAAACATAGCATGGATGCTTCCTGGATTTACCTGTTACGGGTCCAGCCACCCAAATCCCCAGGGAAAGGACTTGACAAGCCTACTGAGTTAATGTTACATGAACACGGCAGCCCGAGACAGCACTTCATCCATGTGAAACGCAGTCACAGTATGGAAGAGCAAGGGACCAAGGATAAGTGGCACAAACAACAAATATCTACCATATAATTTACTTATAATGCATGGCAAATTGTCTTCCTAATGTGTGAGTGTCATACCAGCTGCAGAGTGTATTTCATTTCACTTGAGAACAAAGAGGAGCAGTAGACTCTTGGAAATAGATCTTTCTGAAATCTGTATCAGCTATACTTAACTAAAGACGGGATCCTGCTTTTATCATTTCAATTGTGAGAAATCTGTTGGTGCTCTGTGTGGCTGCCCACAAGATTAATGCTTTATTCTACATTTTTAACAGATGGAGAGCTTTCTTCATGTACTATAATTCTTACGTCTAGAGCCAGATGGAGTAAGGGAATTAGAAAATAACGATGCATAAAGTAAATATCAGTTGCTGCTCCTTCTTTTTCTTAGGACTAAATTTTAATGTCATTTTTCCTTTCTGTCTTTCCTCAAGGTTCTCCTTCAGTCTTCCTCTTCAAGTATCTTTGGTGACATGTATGCACTTCACAGTACAAAAAGGTTAATTGGTGCTCAATAAATTCTTGCTGAAATAAACTGTGTTTGTCTAATAGGTGCAAAGTATCACATGGCTGATTTTGCTATTTCTCCATTGATGGAACAAGCAAATAGGGAAAAGAAAGATGTTAAAGTATTTATCAATTCACATTAGAAGTCCTTCATGGATATTTCTACAGTGTTGTGATTATCTTTGCAACTCTAAGCTGTGAATGTACTTTCTTTTTTTCAGAATTAACAGTAGTGTGGTTCCCTTAGGGAAATACTAAAAATATTCTGTTCCACATATGGCTTTCTCAGTGTTAATGCAGGTGTGTATGCCTTTGCTGGATGCAACCACTTGTCTTTTATTTTGAATATATTCCAAGATTATTTGAAATGATGTGGGCAGCTCATTCTAAAAGCATTTATTAAGGACTTCCTCCATGCTAAGTGTTGTGTAATTCCAAATAAAAAGCTCAGATAAACAGTTAAGGGAAGAAAATGGTTTTCTTCTCACCTCTTGTTGACATTTTGCATCTTTCCAAAAACCCAACTCTTAAAGTAGGCTGTATAAATTCTAATTTATAACCTCTTCACTATTCCTATTTTCAAATGACTCATATTTCCCTATTCTTTCCATAATCAAAGAGTTTTCAAAAATTGAAATCTGCTCCCATATCTCCTAGTTATTTTTTCTCATTTTAAAATAGATTAAACTAAGATTTACATGTGCTACTGGTAAGCACTTTTGTTTTTTTGGTTTTTTTTTTTTCCAGATTTTTTAACTCAGATGTGTACTGTTCCCTTTTGGTGGTAGACGGGAAGAAATATTTTTAACAGAAAAAAATTTAACTGAATATTTAAAGAACCAGAGACTATTTTCTAGAAATAGGTTAACTGTTCTCTCCATATGTAGGGTTGTGTGTAACCCAAGTAGTGGAATGTGGCTACTATCAGGTTAATTTTGGTCACTATAACAACCAACACTAACAAAGAACATGCAAAAAGCTTTCTTAAGGGAAAAGGTCCTTTCCTTAAGAACTGAAATAAATATCTAATAAGAATTTTAAGGAAGTAGAGATTTTTATCTCTTCCAGTTCTTAAATATATTAAATTTTTGCTTGAAAGTCCACATATACTGAAAGAATTAGCAATGCCTTGAAAGCACTCTTATCAATCCTTGTAATTTAGTAACCTCTTCATGATGTAAAAATGACTCAAGTGTATGTGTAACTGTACTGCCTAATGAATTTCTGGAAAGAGGGGGGTTTTCATTAATGCAAATCTGTGAAAAATCTGAATTCAGTGAAACAAAGGTTTAACTACAGATTGACTATTGAAGCTTTGACATATTCTGCAACTCCACATCCACGAAGTATTGTTTTACTCCCTAATAGAGTTTGCATACAGTACTAATAGCATCTTTAATCACAGGGCTTTAAGGCATTGTGCAGCTACTTCTGACAATGTTGATTTGCAAATGGAGATTCAGAAAAGTTAAGTAATTTGGATCCTATTCTTTTCTGCCCTCATTAAGTTCACAGGGCTCTGCCCAAGCTCTATCTAGGAAGAAAACAAACTGTGACACAGATTACACTGTCCATCTGGGTCACTGCAGCAGTTCTTAGTGATCCATCTGTACTGATACCGGAGATACAGGTTGGGAGCACCCATTACTGTGTCGCCACCACCCCCACTCACCTTAATCTCCTCTTCCGAACTCCTGCTGTACTCATCCATACATTGAAGTATTAATCACTCACAGTTCCGTACCGTTGCTTAATCATGTCATGGTCATTTGTTCAACTGATGCATAATTATGAAAAATTTACTGCGAAAAAAGTATTATTCTAGTCTGGTGTATGTGTTCTTTTTTTATCTTACTCATGTAAATACTTCTATCTCATTCAAAAAGAAAAAAAAAAGGTCTTAAGAAAACTTGGTTTTCTATGGCAGTGAGGAACTGTGGAGTCACTGTTCTCAGGGAAATCTAGGAAAGAAGATAGGACTAGTGTGGTTTTCATTAAGACACTCCACAAATATTCCAGTTCTTTATTCCTACTTGTATATTTGAGTTGAAATTACTAACCATCACTAAAGTTGGGTGTGACCCTGTAACTTCTTTGGCTAATGAAATGTGAAGTGATGCATATAATTTCCAGGTGGAAGTTTTAAGGGCCAATAGGCAATTTACCACATTCCTTTTGTTCTACCATAGTAAACCACTTCAGTATTCTTCCCTTGAGAACCCCATGAACAGTATGAAAAGGCAAAAAGATAGGACACTGAAAGATGAACTCCCCAGGTCGGTAGGTACCCAATATGCTACTGGAGATTAGTGGAGAAACAACTCCAGAAAGAATGAAGGGATGGAGTCAAAGCAAAACAACACCCAATCGTGAATGGGACTTGTGATAGAAGCAAGGATCGATGCTGTAAAGAGCAATATTGCATAGGAACCTGGAATGTTAGGTCCATGAATCAAGGCAAATTGGAAGCGGTCAAACAGGAGATGACAAGAGTGAACATCGACATTCTAGGAATCAATGAACTAAGATGGACTGGAATTGGTAAATTTAACTCAGATGATCATTATATCTACTACTGCAGGCAGGAATCCCTTAGAAGAAATGGAGTAGCCATCGTAGTCAACAAAAGAGTCCGAAATGCATTTCTTGGATGCAATCTCAAAAACAACAGAATGATCTCTGTTCATTTCCAAGGCAAACCATTCAACATCACACTAATCCAAGTCTATGCCCTGACAGGTAATGCTGAAGAAGAAGAAGTTGAACTGTTCTATGAAGACCTACAAACCTTCTAGAACTAAAACCCAAAAAAAGATGTCCTTTTCATTATAGGGAACTGGAATGCAAAAGTAGGAAGTCAAGAAACACCTGGAGTAACAGGCAAATTTGGCCTTGGAGTATAGAATGAAGCAGGGCAAAGGCTAACAGAGTTCTGCCAAGAGAACACACTGGTCATAGCAAACACCCTCTTCCAACAACACAAGAGAAGACTCTACACACGGACATCACCAGATAGTCGACACCAAAATCAGACTGATTATATTCTTTGCAGCCAAAGATGGAGAAGCTCTATACAGTCAACAAAAACAAGACCAGGAGCTGACTGTGGCTCGGATCATGAATTCCAGACTGAAACTGAAGAAAGTGGAGAAAACCACAAGACTATTCAGGTATGACCTAAATCAAGTCCCTTATGATTATACAGTGGAAGTAAGAAATAGATTTAAGGGACTAGATATAATAGACAGAGTGCCTGATGAACTATGGATGGAGGTTCGTGACATTGTACAGGAGACAGGAATCAAGACCATCCCCAAGAAAAAGAAATGCAAAAAAGCAAAATGGCTGTCTGGGGAGGCCTTACAAATAGCTCTGAAAAG
>NW_011494882.1:1895425-1900476 GCF_000754665.1 Bison bison bison
GAAAGACTAGAGATCTCTTCAAGAAAATTAGAAATACCAAGGGAACATTTCATGCAAAGACGGGCACAATAAAGGACAGAAATGGTATGGACCTAACAGAAGCAGAAGATATTTAGAAGAGGTGGCAAGAATACACAGAAGAACTGTACAAAACAGATCTTCATGACCCAGATAATCATGATGGTGTGATCACTCACACTCACCTAGAGCCAGACATCCTGGAATGTGAAGTCAAGTGGGCCTTAGGAAGCATCACTATGAACAATGCTAGTGGAGGTGATGGAATTCCAGTTGAGCTACTTCAAATCCTGAAATACAATGCTGTGAAAGTGCTGCACTCAATATGCCAGCAAATTTGGAAAACTCAGTTGTGGCCACAGGACTGGAAAAGGTCAGGTTTCATTCCAAACCCAAAGAAAGGCAATGCCAAAGAATGCTCACACTACCGCACAATTGCACTCATCTCACACGCTAGTAAAGTAATGCTCAAAATTCTCCAAGCCAGGCTTCAGCAATACGTGAACCGTGAAGTTCCAGATGTTCAAGCTGGTTTTAGAAAAGTCAGAGGAACCAGAGATCAAATTGTCAACATCTACTGGATCATCAAAAAAGCAATAGAGTTCCAGAAAAAACATCTATTTCTGCTTTATTGACTATGCGAAAGCCTTTGACTGTGTGGATCACAATAAACTGTGGAAAATTGTGAAAGAGATGGACATACCAGACCACCTGACCTGCCTCTTGAGAAACCTGTATGCAGGTCAGGAAGCAACAGTTAGAACTGGACATGGAACCACAGACTGGTTCCAAATAGTGAAAGGAGTACGTCAAGGCTGTATATTGTCACCCTGCTTATTTAACTTATATGCAGAATACATCATGAGAAACGCCGGGCTGGAGGAAGCATAAGCTGGATTCAAGATTGCTGGGAGAAATATCAATAACCTCAGATATGCAGATGATACCACCCTTATGGCAGAAAGTGAAGAGGAACTCAAAAGCCTCTGATGAAAGTGAAAGTGGAGAGTGAAAAAGTTGGCTTAAAGCTCAACGTTCAGAAAACTAAGATCATGGCATCCAGTCCTATCACTTCATGGGAAATAGATGGGGAAACAGTGGAAACAGTGGCTGACTTTATTTTTGGGGGCTCCAAAATCACTGCAGATGGTGATTGCAGCCATGATATTAAAAGACGCTTACTCCTTGGAAGGAAAGTTATGACCAACCTAGATAGCATATTCAAAAGCAGAGACATTACTTTGCCAACAAAGGTCCATCTAGTCAAGGATATGGTTTTTCTAGTAGTCATGTATGGATGTGAGAGTTGGACTATAAAGAAAGCTGAGCACCGAAGAATTGATGCCTTTGAACTGTGGTATAGGAGAAGACTCCTGAGAGTCCCTTGGACTGCAAGGAGATCCAACCAGTCCATCCTAAAGGAGATCAGTCCTGGGTGTTCATTGGAAGGACTGATGTTGAAGCTGAAACTTCAATCCTTTGGCCACCTGATGCGAAGAGCTGACTCATTTGAAAAGACCCTGACACTGGGTAGATTGAGGGCAGGAGGAGAACGGGATGACAGAGAATGAGATGGTTGGATGGCATCACCAACTCGACTGACATGGGTTTGGGTGGACTCCGGGAGTTGGTGATGGACAGAGAGGCCTGGCATGCTGTGGTTCATGGGGTCGCAAAGAGTCAGACACGAGTGAGTGACTGAACTGAACTGAGCTGAAATGATCATAGAAATGTATGAGAAAGTAGTGCTTCCATCAGCCAGTGCTTTAGAGCGTCCACTATGAGCAAATCTCCTCTCCCAACCTTCACTCAATATGCAGCATGAGTGAGAAACTTTTGCTGTATTAAACCACTATGATTTTTAAACAGTTTTATTGAGATATAATTTATATGCCATCAAATCCTTCTGTTTAAAGTATACAATAGTTCTTAGTTATTTTACAAATTTGTATAACTATGACCTGATTTTAGAACACTTTCATCAGAACAACATCATTTAGAAGAGTTCATCAATAAGAAATCTCATACCGATTAGCAGTCACTCTCCATTTCTCCTTCATCTTCTCAGCCCTAGGCAATCACTAATCTACTTCTGTCCCTATAAATTTACCTATTCTGGGAATTTCACACAAATTGACTTGAACAGTATGTGGTCTTTTGTTACTGGAGATTCATCCATATGGTAGTATCTCTCAGTAATATATTCCTTTTTATTGCTGAATACATTCTATGTATGTACTACATTTTGTTTATCCATTCACCATGCGATAGACTTTGGGGTTATTCCCACTTATGGGCATTTATGAATAATGCTGTTAGAAAACATCTGTGTGAAAGTTTGTTTTGATACGTATTTTTGTTTATCTTGGAATTTCTCTAGGAGTGGAATTGCTGGATCCTATGATGAGTATGTTCAACATTTTGAAGAATTATCAAACTACTTTCCAAAGTGACTGCATCATTTTAAGTGCACATCAGCAATGCTTAAAGTTTCCAAGTCCTTCACATCCTTACCAACAACTGCTATTATCCGGTTTTTCTTATTATAGTCATTCAAGTGGGTATGAAGTGGTATCTACGGCAATTTTGATATGCATTTTCCTACTGAGTAATGATGTTGTGTGTCCTTTCACATATTTATTTATCATTTTTGTAAATCTTTTTTGAGGAAGTGTCTACTAAATTGATCATTTTATAACTGGTATATTACTTATTATTGAGTTAAAAGAGATCATTATATAATCTATTCACAAGTCCCTTATCAAATATTTGATTTGCAAGTATTGTTTCCCATTCTGTGGGTTGCCTTTTCACTTTCTTGATGACATGTTTGCAAGACATAGGTTTTCAATTCTGATAATGTCCAATGTTTTTATTTTTTTTCTTTTATTCATTTGTGCTCTAGGTGATATATCTAAGAAAGAATTGCCTAAACCATAGTCACAAAGATTTACTCCTATAACTTCTTATAGGAGTTTTATAGTGTTAGCTCTTACATTTAGATCTATGACACATTTCAAGTACCTTTCTATGTGAGGTGTGAAGCAGAGGTCTAAATTCATTCTTTTGCATGTTGATATCCAGTTGCCCCAGAACCATTTGTTGAAAAGATTCTTATTGGCACCTTTGTCCAAAAGCAACTGATTATAAATATAAGGAATTCTTCCTGGTCTCTTAATCCTGTTCTACATGTGTCTATTCTATGCCAGTACCACACATAGTTACTGTAGCTTTGTAACATGCTTTAAAATCTGGTGGTGTAAGTCCTTTAACATTGCCATTCCTTTTTAAGGATTTATTCAACTCATGTAGGTTTTGCAGTTCTATGAGTTTTAAATTCAGCTGAAATTATGCAGAAATAAAGAGGGAGGGAGAGAAGGAATTAGATGAGTTGGAATTTCAGGAGATAGAATTAAATCTGTAGATAAATTTGGGGAGTATTGCCATCTTAATATTGAATCTTCTGATCTATGAACATAGAGTATCTTTGTTTATTTAGATCTTCCTTAATTTTTTTCAACAATGTCTTGGTTTTGGTCTTGCACTTCTTTTGCTAAATGAAAGTGAAGTGAAAGTGTTAGTCGCTCAGTTGTGTCCAACTCTTTGTGACCCCATGGACTATAGCCCTCCAGGCTTCTCCATCCATGGGATTTTCCAAGCAAGAATACTGGAGTGGACTGTCATTTCCTTCTCCAAGGGATCTTCCCAACCCAGGGATAGAACCAAGGTCTCCCACATTGCAGGCAGACTGTTTACTGTCTGAGCCACCAGGGAAGTCCCAAGTTTATTTTTAATAAGATTTTAATCTTTTGGGTGCTATTGTGATTGAAATTTTCTTAATTTCTTGTTTGTATTATTCATTGCTAGTGTTTAGAAGTGGAACTGATTTTTGTAACCCTGATAAATTCATTTATTAGTTCTAGTATTTTTTTAGTAGCTTTTTGGGATTTTCTACATAGATGATTATGTTGTCTGCAAATATAAGCAGTTTTATTCTTTATTTCTAATTTATCGCCTTTTATTTATTTTATTTTCCTAATTGCCCTATCTAGAACCTCTGGTATGATACTGAAGAAAAGAATCTCTGAGATTTTTGAGGTTGGTTACTATTGCAATGTAACCTTGTCTTTATATCAATAATGCAAACATTAGAACGAACAAAATAGAGATGGATTCCATTTAGCTGGCAAAATCAGGGAAGGCTTTTATAAGAATGATTTGGAAATGATAAGCCTTGAAGGGTGAAAGTAGAGATATTCAGTCCCGGAAACTATAATATTGAGTTCTATACCTTGATTTGCTCAAAGTTGAGTGGTAGATAAAGAGTAGAGAGAAGACAGGAAATAAGAGTTAAGAACAGAATATTTGTGACATGGTGTACTGGAGACTTCAGAATGAAAGTAGAAAGATCAATTCGGAGGCTACTGCAGAAGCCTAGAAAAGAAACAGCAAGTGCCAGAGCTGAGACATAATTAATGCTGCCCATTCCCAGACCTCTCCCGTGCTCACATTTAGACCTTCGGCAGTACCTACACTCCATCGACCCAGACTCCTAGAACCCCCCAACTCCAAGCTAAAGGCTATTTACCAGCTACTGAGCATGAATCTTTATGTACTTTGTTCCTGGCTCTCTTTTGATCTTGGACCCCAATGTCAGAAACAGTATGGCTTTCCCACTTTTAAATTGCTAGATTACTTTTGAAATTCTGTGATCTTCTTTTCTGTTTTGCCATAGAGCCAGGAATCAATGTCTTTCTCTTCCTTTTTCATGTTACTCTAGTGCTGGGGACCAGCCCCAGCTGATCCAGGGTATTCGAAGGAGAGACGGCCTAGGCGACTATTTATATGCTAATTAGAGATATAGAGAACAATAGAATGAGGATAGCTCAGTAGGAAAATTCAGTGGAGAAAAGAAGCTGAGTAGCTTGGTTTACGCGGGAGACCAATAAAACTTCAAGACAAGAAGTTTGCACCACTTACGTAGGCCGCAGGCGCCCTCTCGAATAGCGGAAGGTGTCTCACCCTAGACTCCT
>NW_011494882.1:1900576-1909113 GCF_000754665.1 Bison bison bison
CTGAGACATAATTAATGCTGCCCATTCCCAGACCTCTCCCGTGCTCACATTTAGACCTTCGGCAGTACCTACACTCCATCGACCCAGACTCCTAGAACCCCCCAACTCCAAGCTAAAGGCTATTTACCAGCTACTGAGCATGAATCTTTATGTACTTTGTTCCTGGCTCTCTTTTGATCTTGGACCCCAATGTCAGAAACAGTATGGCTTTCCCACTTTTAAATTGCTAGATTACTTTTGAAATTCTGTGATCTTCTTTTCTAGCCTCCTTGCCATAGAGCCAGGAATCAATGTCTTTCTCTTCCTTTTTCATGTTACTCTAGCCTTTGGCTTAGCTAGATTTCCTCATCTCAGCTGGCTTGCAGTGCAGTAAAATGCAAGGTCCTTGATTCCTACTGGTATCCTGACAACCCTCATCCCCAAACACACAAAACAAGATGCAAACAGCCAAAATTTCTCAGTGGAGTTGTAGTAATTGACTGGTTTGGTTTTGCTTGATTTTACTAGATTTATAAGGATTTTTAAATCTACACATTTTTTAAAATCTGGCATAGTGTTGTTGTCATGGCACCTGCTTCAAATCAATAACTATGACTAGCTGGGCTTCTAACAATTGTTACCATTCCTGAGTATCAGGCATTGTACTAGGTCCTGTAACATGCCTACTGTTCGCAGCAAAGTAGGCAACTCGTGTTCATTTCACAGAGATGGACACAGGCTTAGAGAGGAAAATTTATTAGGCTATAGCCACAATTTTTAAATGTTGGAGCAAGTATTAGAACCCACATTTATCAATTTGTCTCTAAAACCTGCTTCCTCCTATTATAGTCTACTACTTTTTTGAATAGAGCTCATGAAACGCCTTTTAGATTCTTGCTCTTATATTGTTGGTCATTTGACTCTTTGCTTCCATGTAGTCCTTTTATCTATAGTGTCAACTAATGTCTTTTCAAGTAGTTACTTGTCTTATTGGGTTTACTTGTGTTTAAGAAACCTCTAAAGTGATTGGTGTTCATGTTCTTAGAGTCTTGCTCTACACAGACACCATCATTTTGGTGTCCCATACTAAAATGGACTTCCTGAGAATAAGGTTTGTCCTTGGAGCAACAAAGTGTTTAACAAGTGTTTTTTATGAATAAATGAACAAATAAATTAAATGGATGAATATATGAATGGTAAAGTTTAATAGTTCATTCTTATGACTGGCATTTGCACTGTTTAAAGGCAGTGTCACCCAGTAGCAGAAAGAGCATGGACATTGAATCTCAGCTTCATTGCTCATAAGCTCTGTGAGGATGAACCATTGCTTAACCTAAGCCTCAGATGGTGCCTTTGTAAAATGAGTAATGGCAACATATGGTATATTGAAGACCATATGAGAAAATGAAGGTAATGAATGCAACATGCAGTAAACATTCACCAACAATATCTCCCCTCCTTTACCTTTAAGACCAATTTTGCAACCTAAGTTTTCATCCAACTTTCCTTGTCTTGAGCTAGTTCTCCTTTGCTTGGGTAATTGTATTGGTATACTATCTAGCATTGAGAGATGGAGTGAGTATATCATGATGTTTGAAACTCAGATTGTGGAGCCAGCCTGTCTGCATGAGAGTTCATGCCCCACCACATCCTGGTGATCTAGACAAGCACCTTGATGTTATCTTGCCTCAATTTCCTCATATGGAAAATGGGAATAATAATAGTGCCTTCTTCCCAGGGATGACAACTTAGAGTTAAATAAGTTAATGTCTATGAAACTCACAGGACTCTAGCTAGCCCAGTGAAAGTCACTGAAGTGTTTACTTTATTACTGTTATTGTTATTGATATTATTGTTATTACTACTACTACCACCACTGCTTCAGGCACTTTAGTAAAAGTGCCGTACGTTTTTCTTGGAAGTAAGAATCTGACTGAATCTCTGGCTTCTTCATTTGCTATTGATCTCCAACCACTGATGCTTACTACTGGATATCACAAGTGCCAAATGCCTCTGCCTAAACTCTCTGAGTTTTTTGCTGCTGAAAATTATCTCCAAGTACTTGCAATATCCGTAAATGAGTCTGTCTCAATTTCAGGATCTATTCATTCACTGTCATATTTTGAGACATACAGAGTTCAAATGTTCCAAAATTAAGTGGTCCCTAGATCACTGAGTGGGGTGTGTGCGCGTGCATATATATAACCTCTGCTGTCATGTTTTCTGATTCTCTGCTATAAACAGTTTTTTTCTCATTTCCAGATAGCAACCCTTCCTCTTCCAATTCATTGTCTCGAATCTGTTATGGTTCTGCCAACCAGGAAAACCTCGTTTCTTTGAATTGTGAATATAGTAAATGTGAAGAGACTCTGACAGAATGCCTCTGGGGATCTCCTAAGAGTCAAGGGAATGAGTAAGTGTTCAGTATATGAACATTCTAACATATAGTATGGCTGCTTAGAGGATCTTCTTAGCTCATTTTCTTAGTCACTGTTGTGGTCCAGGAGAGGTAAGCTTTTTCACGTTCTCTATGTCTTAAAGAGGTGGAGCCTCATTATTCTAATTTTATTACTAGGAATGTAAAAAGCATTCAATTCATCCCTTGTCTGCATCTTCCAGATACTCTGGCCATGTTAAGAGCAGAGGAAGTGTACTGTACACAGCTGGGGTGGGGTGTGTAAGAGTTTTAACTATCTGACCTCTGACCCTCCTTCTTGTATTCAGAAAACTCTGCACTTCCTGAGTCAAGATGCAGGACAGATGGTCACTCTCCCTGGCCTCCTGGCCTAGGAGAATCCAGAGTGAAGATTACAGGGCAAGAGTGATGGCAGTGTTTAGTGTCGCTGCCAAGGGCGCCAGGGGTAGTATGCAGCGAATGGTGCCCATGGTGGCAGGGGTGCCCAGCACTGTTCAGGCTGCAGCAGCAGAGTCAGTGCTGTCCTAGGTGTCTGTGCTTGTGACACTTTAGGTTGTGGATCCAGCGAGCTGACCTCTCCTGGCCCAAAGCCTAGTTCTCCGTCCCTTCCAACAATATTATTACTATCCAAAAAACTGCTTATATGCTTAAGCCAATCAGCACCTGTTCTGTTGTTTCCCACCTCTGTGTTGGACAGATGGCTTATTTATTATTTTCTGCCCAAACCATTCATAGAGCAAGCACTTGATTTCAAATGACAGTTTATTATTTGAATTGAATTGGACCACATATTGGATTATGGTCTGTACATTTTATCATCATATGTTATTAACACAATTATTCAGAAAAGGTGGCAAAATTCTATTTTGACTTATGAACTTCCTCTTTAATTTTACTCCCCTGAGCACTTCATAAACTAGCAAATAGTGTTCAAATCATTTTTAAAAACCATTTTTTCCCTCTGTTTTCTGCTAGGACTTTTACAATTTCAAGTCTTAAGTTTAATCCATTTTGAGTTGATTTTTCTTCATGGTGTAAGATAAGGGCATATTTTCATTCTTCTGCATATGGATATCTAATTTTCCTAACAATACTTATTGAGGAAATTATCCTTTCCTCATTTGGCACCCTTGTAGAAGATTAACTGACTGTGTATGCGTGGATTTATTTGTATTTTGTTCCATTGATTGATGGGTCTGTTTGATGCCAGTAATATACTGTTTTGATTACTATTGCTTTGCAACATAATTTGAAATCAGGTAAACAAATGAAATGAAAAACAAATGGGCTTTGTTTTCTTGCTCAAGAATGCTTTGGCTTTTTGGACTCTTTTGTGTTTCTATATGAATGTTAGGATTGTTTTATCTATTGAACTTGGCAATGATATTTTTGGATATGACATCAAAATCACAGGCAACAAAAACAAAAATAAACATATGATATTATATCAAACTAAAAAGCTTTTGCACAGCAAAGGAAATCATCAGCAAACCAACAGAATGGGAGAAAATATTTGTAGGCCATATATCTTATAATGAATTAATGCAACGAATATATAAGAAACTCAAACAACTTAATAGCAAAACAATAATAATAATAACCCAATTAAAACACAGGCAACTAACTGAATCAGTATTTCTCCAAAGAAGACATACAAGTGGATATATGAAAAGATCATTAACTGTCCAGGATACGTGAATCAAAACTACAATAAGATATCAACTCACACCTACTAGGGAGGTTGGTATTTAAAATATGAAAGACTAATGTTGACAGGACGAGGAGAAAAATCAGTCCCTGTACACTATTGGTAGGAAGGTATATTGGTACAGCTTTTATGGAAATCAGTATGGAGGGTCCTCAAAAATTAAAAATAGAACCTATCATATGATCCAGCAATTCCACTCCTGGATGTATATTCAATACATTCAATTTAAATTCTCTGGGCCTCTTGTACTCATCTTTGAAACTGTTCATAGAATTAAAGGATATGGAGTTTAGCTTTGACTCAGTGAAAATATAAAAATTAGTGTAAATCAGCAATGTAGCTAACATTGCTATCAAAGTAGAATGTTTTATACCCTATATTATTTGGTTTTTCTAACAACTAAAAATGCAAATGATATTCATCAATTTGGCTAAATGTATCTTATGTGTTGGTATCCATGTGGGATATTATAATTAATCTATAGTTTGGTGTCCACAGATCTAGTTTTGACACTGGTTTTGCCAGCCACCAACTGAGTGATCTGGGACATGCCATTAAAATTGCTTGATCTGCTTTTTCATATTAGAAAAATAGGGAGGAGGTAGAAGTATAGTTTATCCATAACCTACCTCACAGGGTTAGAGTCAAAATGAGTTAACAGGTATGAAAGTGCTTTGTAAAAAGTAATTCTCTAAGTAAGTATCAGATTATGGAAGAAGAATGTCATGAGGTGGAAAAATATTTGATGATCATAATACAAAAATAAAACATTTAATTTAGAAATATAAACTAATCTATAAATTTTTATTAAGAAACTTACTTTCTTCTACTTTGTATGATGTGCATTGTGCTATCATAACAATGTAATTGTTTAGAAGGTTGCAAGAAGCAGAAGGCTCAAAAAATACATTAAACAGATTTGGAAGGGGGTGGATATAAAGTTAGAATTTCTGAGTCATGAAAACATCAGATAGCAATTTCAGAAAGGTGTAACTTTATTTAAAACCAAGCTGCTGTGAATTCTATCATGCTGCAGACACCTCTGAATCAACCATCTCTGTCGGCAAATTATTATGGTGACAAATTCTCACATAAACTGAAAATTTCCATTTTGTAAACAAGTGGGTTCCTGATGGTTTGGATGATATCCTGAGCTGGAACTTTGGAAAATGAACTCCTTGTTTGAATGACCCTGTGTAATACATTTCTCACTTTAGCAAAGAAATTCAAATATGTATCACCCTTATCAGGGAGCCACTGTGAACAATTAATGTAACATTAAGTTTAATGTACTCTTCTACAAGTTTCAGACACACAAAAACACATAGTTGGCTTCAACAGCTAGATTTTATGAAACAGAACAGTATGTGTTTTATTGGTCATCTTTATAACACTAGGAGTTCTATTCCCACTTTTATCCACAATAGGATAGATGCTGAACACTGGCTCAGAAGCATCCAGGCCAGAATATTTGTTGTACAAGCAGGTAAATACTTGGATCTTTCTTCTGCTGAGTCAGAGTCAGTCACAGGGACTCTGATTATGTCCTTTACAATCACCACCCCCATCATCTAAGTAAGATAAACTGAACAGGTGATACAGCCATGCAGCTGGGTGAAAAGCCACCAGGCTTCATGGGGAAGGGAAGGAGATGAGGTACTTTGGCATACCGTTGACTTTGGAACAAGCAACCTGTACATACATCACAAGAGGTATACAAGGGTTATCAAGTGGAGAGATAAGAGAGGTATTTGGGCCAGACCTCAGATCCAGTGGGATGAAATGAGACACCCATTAAAAGTCTTATACAGAGTTTTAGTGTCTAGCTTACAGATGTTTAGCATATCAATATTATTGTAGTTCTTTTTCTCCTGTTCTATAAAATTATTTTGGGAGGGGCATCATGTATATACTGACAGGAGTTGAATTCCTTGACAACAAGGAATCCTTCTAGCATTATGAGTAGAATAAACATAGCAGTTATTTTACCTTTGAGCAGCCCTTTTTTATCAAGGGCTGGCATCACTATTTTATAAAGATAGGAACCTCTTTGTGGTCCTCTGGTCTGCTAATTGGGGTGAGTGAGAGGATAGAGAAGGGAATCCCTCTTCCTGATCACAAGTTTGGCCCTGAGTCCACTTTTATTTTCCAGTTTCTATTTCCAGGTGCTCTTCCACATGCTCCAGCCAGCTTCAGGGATGATATGAGTTTACCTGTGGTCTTATGAGGAAAAAACAGGACCTAAAGACAACAAGGAATCTAGAAGTCTTTGTCATCAGATCAACAGCTGGAAGATCAACAGATCAACAGATAAAAGCTGGAAGTGTCTAGTCTTGTGAGATCTTACGGCAGACCTTCTTTCCTATTTTGGTCTATAATAACCAGTCTTCCACACCTGTGAACACAGGCCTGACCATCTATTGTTCAGGTTACTAAAGATGTCAGCCAGGACCAGACCTGGGCAAAATTAGAAAACAGAGGTGGTGTACTGCAAAGACTACTGAGATAGGGCCCCAAAGCCTGGATTCCAGCCTGGGCATTAACTAGTACATGACCTTGGACAAGTCATTTCTCCTTTTTGAGACTTGGGTTTCTTTTGTGTATGTAAAATGGGAGTAATAATAACATGTTTGTAAAGTGTTTTAAACAGATAAAGCAATCTCGACACTGTAAGTGAGGACCTGCTTTCCACACTGATGCCCACCCATTCCCTTGCCTTTCCAGTTTCTCGCCTTCCCCACTATCCACTTCCATAGCCTACAGTTAGTTCCACAGGGTGGGAAATATATCTAGTTAATTCATAACAAAGTGTTAGCACCATGCCTTCCCTTATGCCATCTGCATGCTAATGAATGAATCTCTCGTTTTAGGCTACCCGATGTTAGCAAGAGACAGGATGGAAGAAGTAAATGGGTGTGCCTGTCTGTGTGTATGTGGCAGGGAGGTCATGTATCCTCATGTAGAAACCTCCCGAATAACCCAAGACAGCAGCCTGCTCTACCTAATGCAAAGCTGGCTGTACTGTGCCGGGAGCTTTCTGAAGCTTGGCCCCATAGATACTGTTAAATTCTCTCTCCTCTGCATCCTCGGTCTGCAGTGACACTGGCAGATGCTAAACTTCGGCCTGTCTAGAACAGTTAATTAGGTTACAGAGGCTGCCAAAACTCTCAAAGTCATCCTATGAAAATGAAATACTCTGAGATCTGAAACAAAGGTCAGAAGACACAAACACTAATTTGATTTTTAAGAGAGAAACCACAAAATGGGGGAGGGGGGCAGTGAGAAAGAAAGGGAGGCAGGTAGGTCCTCGACAATCTGGCAACTCTGCACCATAAAACAACATGGAGACGTGGCATGAAGTGGTCCTGGCTCCAGCAACAAATACTGTATATTCATAAAGAATGATACTGTAATAGACATACTATATTCATAACCTCTTCCAGAGAGCCCAGTCCAAACCTCCTGGGACATCAGGAGAGCTTTCAGACAGTTCCCCTTCCTGCTGGAGAATGTCCCCACCTGGGAGTAATGAGGCTGGAGAGAGGAAGGAGATAAATTGCTAAATGGAAATCAGTTGAATGAATACGTGGGCATGTTCAAGGTCTCTTTATTGGTTTCATCAAATTATTACAAAGTAAGAACTGCTGTCTGCCCTCAGGTTCTCAGTACTGAAGAGGCAGCCTTAAAAACCTAGAGACACAATTCTTCAAAATGGTTACCCCGAAAGTGTGTGTTGGTGCTGCGGTGGGGGTAACAAAAGGCAGCGGTGCGTAGGACTTCACTGCCACCAGCAGGGGCCAGAAGTGCATGTCAGGAGCTGCCTACAGCAGAATCCCCAGGCCAAAGGCTAAAACTGGCAGCTGAGGCTGTCTTCACCCCGTGCCCACCCGCCCCCTCCACAATCTCAAAGATTTGGAAAAGCTGTTCTTCCTCTCTAAAACACAGTTGTTCCTGCCTTAAAGCTCAACATCAGGGGTTTGGAGACCAAACTCCAGTTAAGGTTCCAAAACACCCTCCTCCCTTACCCCACCTCACAATCCCACTTCCTGCGTGCCCTGGGATTTGTAGTATTTTGAAGGTGCAGTGGAGTGTGGCCCAGAGATGGCAATTTTAGGTTCAGTCCCTTTGCATCCCATGTCATCCCTTGCACTGTCCACCTCACGCCCCGACCCCTGGTTTACAGCCCCGCAACCGCTCTGGCCGTGTTAGATCCGCTTCAGGTAAACCCAACTCACGCTCTGCACGGACTTGGAAAAGCTGCCCTATGCCAACTCTGATCTCTCGCACCTTGCGCCAATCTGCGGCCACCTGCACTTTGCGGGACGTTGCGCTGGGAGGCGCTCCCCGGAGTCCGCACTAGCCTGCGGTGCCCAGGCGCGCGCCATGCCGCGCGGGACTCCCGGCATCCAGCCTCCCTTCCGGCGGGTCCCGGAG
>NW_011494882.1:1909313-1909760 GCF_000754665.1 Bison bison bison
GCCAATAAAAAGGGCGACGGTGATACTCCCTCCAGGACACCCCAGACGGTCCCAAGTTTTGGTGCTTAGGACCCTGGAGGTCCGGGCTCCGCGGTGCGTCTAACTTTGAGGCGAAATTCCCAGCACTTAGGCAAAAACGCGCAGACACCAGCACGCGTGCGTTTTTGAAGATGCTCAGAGCTTGTTTGACCTCTAGTAGAGTTAGAGGAGGAGTGGCAGAAACCCTGAGCTAATTTCTCGTCCTCCACTGAGCAGGCAGCTAGGAGCGCCCGGGCTCGCCTTCAGAGAAGCTCGGGAGATCCCTAGCGGCCCGAGACCCCCGGCGCCCCAGCCGCCCTTTAATTAAGTCGCAGGATGTTCCTGCGCCCCGCCGGAGGCAGCTGGCGGTAAACTCCAGACGCCTTTTGTAGATAAAGTTTGGTCCGCTCTACTTGCCGGCTCCATCCC
>NW_011494882.1:1909980-1938224 GCF_000754665.1 Bison bison bison
AGGAGCCAGAGGGTCCATATGGCCTCTCTCCGCCGGCCGGTGGTGTGCGCCACGGAGCTCTCCCGCGGCCCCTCGGGCTCGGAGCGGCTCTGAGCGGCGCCGCCTGCGGGAATCTACCTAGCCGGTCCGCGGAGCCGCGGGCAGTAACCCGAGAGCAGGAGTCGGCATCTATTCCTCTCTAAGGGCGATGTGGCCGGCCGGCGCGGGCACCAAGCTGCCCTGTCCCCGGGACTCTGCGCTCCGGCGGGCGGCTTTCTCCGGGAACCTCACCGCCCTGCCTTCTCACCTCGTGCCAGCCGGCCGTAGCGTCCGGGTCTTCATCAGCGCCAACCCCGAAGGTATGTCCCTCGCTTGCTCTTGTCCGTCTGCGCGGCGGGAGCCGAGAAAGTGCCAGGGCACAAGCGGGTACACCGGGCGTCCCCGGCGCTCCCTGCCTCTGGACCACACCGAGGCTGCCCTGAGCGCGTGGGAATTTCATTAGAATCACTTTTCTCCTTCCCTTGCTCGTTTCTTCTGCTTGCTGGCTTTGGGGTGTCCATTTCTCGCCCCCTGCATTATTTCTGCCGGTCGGTCTAAGAAATATCGGAGAAATTAACAGACGCTTCTGGAAGCTTCATCCTGCCACCCCACCCCCACCTCGTATTTCTTCCCTTCAGCGGTTTCTTCTCTGAGGTTATAAACGCAAATAAATTTTCTCGGCCCCGCGACAGATTCCTGAATGGGGGCACCCTCCTTAGCCACTTGTTAAGGCCGAGGCGAAGTGGGAGCATAGGATTCTCTGAGCCTCGCCTTCTGCCGGTGTGCTAGTGGTGCCTTTGGTCTTGAGGGTCAGAGGAGACCCTGGCGAACCCAAGATCTGCGGAGATCTTGGGGAGATGTGCTGTGCGGTCCCGAAAACAGGCTGGCGCTCAGCCCGGCACTGGTTTCAAGGTGGAGCGTTCAGGATGAGCTCATCTCTATGGCTAGCTCTTAGGCTGGATCGTCCCGGTCTAGAACTTGGCCTTCTCAGTCGTGTTCCTGCTAAGGTCTGGGCACCTGGTAGCTGTTAAATGAAAACTTGTTGATTTATTACATTCACGAGCCACAGCGACTGAGCCCTGCGTCGTCAGTTTCTCGCTCCTGCTCATCCTGTGCCTTTCTAGGTTCTCAGTCCTAAATGTTAACTTTTATTCTCAGTAAGTGAAGAAAAGGTAGGATGCATTTGACTTGGACCAGATAAAACTGTAACTTGCTCTTTTCTAGAAAACTAAATGTTTGACCCTAAGATGAGATTATAGAAGACTTAAATAGACGTTTGTTATCGGAAACTTACTTTTGCTGCACTCTATCAAGCCTTGGGTCTGACAAGTAAAGAGGAAAAAAAAAGTTATTCAGTCATTGGATAGAATCATCATTTGTGAAAGCCCAAGACTCTGGTTGCTTGTGAAAAGCATTCAGAGGACCAATAAAAAATACCTTTCAAAAAAGTTGTTTCAAAAAACACTAGAAGCAATTTCAGGTGAAGTCCGAATTATGAAAAGAGGATTGGGAAAAGAATCATATAGATAACCCACAGTGATGAGTATTAGAAAAGCTGTGCACTCATCAGAGAGGGTGTGAATGGTCGTTTATCAGTTTACAACTGTGTTTCACGGAACTCAATAATTAAGGTGGCTTTAGGGCAGCTGCAGTACATTGTTTAAAATTCCTGTCATTTGAAATATGTCTTACAGGATTTTTTACTTAAATCTGGAAAGAGAAAACTGGAGCTGTGTAACCTGTTGCAGGATCTAAGAAAATCTGCAACTTAAGTGTTTCCGTGTTGTTTTTAAAGTTTTCGAGAAAATATCATTTTCCTCAGCTAAAAAAAAAAAAGCCACTCATGAGACAAGTTGAAATGTGCTGATGTAAAACCAACTAAGTAACATTTTTCTTTAAACAAGTTGTTTTTAAAGTACAGTGAAAGTCTGTTAATGTCATCAGTAGTTTGCCTTTCTTTAAATTTGTAAAAATAATTCTAGGATAAACAATGATAGTGAATTTTTATCAAATAAGATTAATATCGAATTAATAGTCACCATTAATGCTATTTTTCTTAAGCCTGTACACATGATTCTGTTAATTTTGAAGTTTCTTGAAATAGAAACTTTAGTGTGTATTAATCTTAGGACAGCAAACAAGAGGGAGGGGTGGATCTTGCCTTCTGGTCACTGAGCTGGGCAACTTGCACATTTATCTTACAAGACCAGAAATGTGAATCTTACCCTGAGAAATTGCAATAGCGGTAGGACTTCAAGTTTTATCCCAAAAGGAGAGCCCAGGGTATATTAAATAGAAAAGATGGAGATGGGTATTTTTTTTTTTTTTAAGAGCCTGAACATGAGGCTTTGCAATCTCCGTAAATGCTCTGTCCAAGACAGCACTTTACTGCAAGATCTTTATGGATATGACTCAGGAAGCAAATGGTTGTGTTTTGGTGTGATCCAATATTAGATTGTTGGCCAATACTCAAGAGCCTCTCCACTGTCAAATTAAGACAGAGAATATTATCTCATGCTTTCCTTTACCAGCGGAAATCCAATTTATGCTCTAGATAAAAGCTTGTCTGTGAGCTCATAGCAGTTTAAGAATCCAGCAAGGGTCTCCCTTTGATTGCTTTACAAGGCTTGTGTGGCATTTCCCTATCAGTACTTAAAATAATACATGTCTTTAGAACATAGATTGGCTCATTCAGGTTTTGCTCTCAAACACCATCAAAGGATGGTGGACAAGAGGGTGTTCTTCCTATTTTACAGATGAGAAAACAGAGGCACCAGGTTAAACTAGCAGAATGAAATAAGCCAAAGCCTGCAGGGTACTCTTTGGCCCAGCCTAGATTCGTGTCCAATTTCTATAAATATCTACACTCATATGAACAAGAAAATCAGCTGGCTGTAGTCAGTAATTCTGGTCTTCCTCTTGAAGCCTGACAGCCCCAAGAAGCTGAATAACAGGAAGGGACCATGGTTGCCCTGACCCACTGTACCCCCATGAAAAGGTAGCTTTACAAGCATTCAAGGAAATTTCAAGATTTTTTTAATTCTAATGGACATATTCCTGTTCAGAAGTATGTCTACATCTGACTTGTTCTCACCATATGATAGACACTGGGTAAGAACCAGCATGAGGGAGGCTGTAACTGTCCCCAATTCTCCTACGTGGATGGGTTTTGGATCTCATCTAGTCCCACCTCCCACCAATGTAGCTGTCCCATCTGTGGCATCTTTATTAATCCTTAGAATTTTTCTAGTCATTTAGTCACTGTCTCTCTGCCAGAATGGCACTTATACCTCCTTGGAACAGTGATTCTAAAACACATAAAAATTCTCCAGTGTGATTATTCTGGATTGAATTGTCCATGAAGATGTGGAGAAGAGGAGCCTTCACAGCTCTCTCCCTATGATTGAAATTTGAGAGGCCTGTTAAATAATACTCCTCTTCTCTGCTTCAAGTCTTACCCAAGGCTCCTTTTCATACAAGGACATTAATCTCATATTGGGGACCCCACTTTCATGATCTGAGCTAAACCTGATTACCTCCCAAAGGCCTCACTTCCAGTTATCAAATTGGGGGTCAGGGCTTCACCATATGAACTGGGGGGAGGGGTGGGGACAAACATTCAAGTCTTTGCCCCTGATCCCTCAAATTCATGTCCTCTTTGCATGCCAAGTACATTATTCCATCCCAAAGCTGCAAACAGTAGCATTAACTCTAAAGTCCAAAGTCTCATCTAAATGATTTGTGGGTGAGACTCCAGATAGGATTCATCCTGAAACAAAATTCCCCTCCAGCTGTGAAGCTGTTAGATGAGTTATGTGCTTCCAAATACACAACGAGGAGCCAGGTGTAGGATATAGTTTCTCATTCCAGAAGGGAGAAACTAGAGCAGTAGGAAAGAAGGGACGAAGGGTTCCATGCAAGTCCAAAGGAACCTATTATACAGAGTGAAGTAAGCCAGAAAGAAAAACACCAATACAGTATACTAACGCATATATATGGAATTTAGAAAGATGGTAACAATAACCCTGTGTATGAGACAGCAAAAGAGACACTGATGTATAGATCAGTCTTATGGACTCTGTGGGAGAGGGAGAGGGTGGGGAGATTTCGGAGAATAGCATTGAAACATGTATAATATCATGTATGAAACAAGTCGCCAGTCCAGGTTCGATGCACGGTACTGGATGCTTGGGGCTGGTGCACTGGGACGACCCAGAGGGATGGTATGGGGAGGGAGGACGGTGGAGGGTTCAGGATGGGGAACACAGGTATACCTGTGGCGGATTCATTTCGATATTTGGCAAAACTAATACAATATTGTAAAGTTTAAAAATAAAATTAAAAAAAAAAAGCTTAGGGTCAGAGAAAACCATAAAAATGAGGAACTAAAATGTCAAACTAAAAAAAAAAAAAAAAAACCCAGCAAGGCAAATACCATTAGGTCTTGCGGCTCTAGAATATTCCTTTTTGGATTGATGCTTTGCCTTCTGGACCCACTAGAGTGTTTGTCTCTCCTCTTATGTCTGCAAGGAAGGAGTCACCCACCAAAGTCCCAGGAGGCCCTGCCCCCAAGGCTTTAGGCAGAGGCCACCTCTCCTATTGAACTCCAGGTAATGCCATCCCTCAGCTTTGAAACCAAGGAAGCAGCCCTGATGCTCTCTGAATCTTTGGGGTCATTCTTCCTCTGTCTCGAAGAATAACCCATGTTCACAGGCAGAAGCCCTGTGGTCCAGTCCTGTAGGTCTGACAGCTTTCCTTTCTGTCATCCTGTCTCCACCAGTTCACACTGGCCATGCTTCTGCCAGGGGTGGGGCCCATGGTTCACACCCATCCTCATTTCTTTACCAAATGGTTGTGTGACCACACCCTTACTGTGCTTTTCAGAGCATACCTCCACATATTTTTGCAATATGGATAGGCTGAGAGCTTTCAAGATCATCAAGTTCTGATTCCCTTTTACTTAACAAAATTAGTTCTTTAGTTCATCTCTTTCTCATTTTACAATAAACAAACCAAGGTACTCCTGCAAAACTTTCTTAAAAATCTCCTTAGCTAACTATCTGTTTCATTGGTTCTACTTTCATTGGTTCTACTTTGTCTTCCACAAAACACTAGAATATTGTTCAGCCAAGTTCTTTGCTATAACAATAACTTTTCCTCCATTGCCCAAAACTTTTTCCTCATTTCTGTATCCTCCCAAGAAGGCCTTTGAAGGCCTTTGTCATCCATAGTCTGGTGATGATTATTTATGTATTCTCTGAATAGCTGTCACTCCAACTCTCCTTTTTCTGAGCCTCACCAGAGTCCCCTTTATCAGTCCCTCATGGCATTCTTGGCTTTTTCTAGTGCACACCTCAAAACTCTTCCAGCTTCTACCCTGTTCCAGAGTTGCTTCTCCATTCTTAGATATTTGTTACAGCAGCACACCACTTGTTGGTGCCAGAGGTCTCTTAATTTCCTAGGGTTGCCATAACAAATTACCGCAGATTGGGCTTTAAATAACACAAATCTACAGTCTTATGATTCTAAAGTCTGGAGCCTGAAATCAAGCTGTTGGCAGGGCTGTGCTCCCACGGGAAGGCTCTGGGGAAGAACCTTTCTCTGCCTCTTTCTACTTTCATGCCAATCCTTGGTGTCCCCTGGCTTGTGGCTTTCTCTCTCCAGTGTGTGCCTTGTCCTCATATGGTAGAAAGAGAACTTTTATGTCTCTTTTTCTAAGGCTAAGAATCCCGTCTTATGACCTCATCTAATTATCTCACAAAGGCTTCGCCCCAAAATATCATCATATTGGGGGTTAGGACTTCAACATGTGAATTTTGGGAGACACAGCCCTTAGTCAATAATACGTAAAATGTAAAGCTGAAGAAAAACCAAAAACTTGCCTTTGTTACTAATAAAAGCTGAAGCAGGCCAATGCTCCTTATCTGTGATCCTTTGAGCCAGATGTGATTTTACAATTCCACATTTTTTAGATTTAGGGCAAAAATGGTACATATATTGTTACTAATATCCTATAACCAGATACGAATGTGTTTATAAGAAAACATGACTAAGTGCTATACCGTAGAACTTTCTGCAATGCTGAGGGTCTTATCTGTATTATCCTATGTGAGAGCACTAGTTACATATGGCTACTGAGCTTTTGAAACTTGGCTAGTATGATTAAGAGTCTGAATTTTTAATGTCATTTCATAGTAACTGACAAATTTGAATAGACTCGCGTGGCTATTGGCTACTATATTGGACACAAAGCTCTAAGAGGGGTAATAAGAACTATAAGTGGCTTCATCTTCATAAGGTTGGGTTTTGCCACCAGGAGTCAGGTCACTTCAGGTTTTGCTGCCAAATGAATTAAGGAAAATTTTGTTTTTGATTCTTGGGGGATTTTGTCATTTCAAATAAGGGCTGTGGATCTTTATTGGGAAATATAGCTTTTAACTTTAGGCAAGTGGGTTTCCCAGTACTGAGCCTCTGAACTGTACAGACTAAGTAAGTCACTACAGCGATGGACAGACCAGACTCTCCCCTCCCCCACCATGGACAGAGCTGACCCCTTAAAATGTATGATATGGAGGAGCTGAGAATGACAGGTTTGCTTACAAGAGAGAAAGAAGGGGCTGGGTTATTTGTGCCCAAATTTTCCTTCCAAATGCAGCCATCAGATAAAGACACTTCTCCCCGAGGGATAAATGCCAGCCCTATTCAGGGCTACTAGTGGATCCCTCTGTGTGTCAAGAGACATCTGCAGTGGAGATAGAGCTATCTCTAGCACCTTTTTTTTGTTCATCCCCCCACTCCCACACAAACACTGATCATCTTTGAAGGTTGTACACAATGTTAATGATAAGATCCTGAGCCCATCCCCACTTAGGTTTTTTACTTGACTTGTCTTTGCATCTTTCCTGACTCTCTTCTCCATTTCTTTTTAAAAAATAATTTTATTTATTTATTTTTGGCTGTGCTGGGTCTTCACTGCTGCACGGGATTTTCTCTAGCTGGGGTGAGTAGGGACTCCTCTCTAGTTGTGATGTGCGGGCCTCTCATGGCGGTGGCGTCTCTTGTTGCAGAGCATGGGCTCTAGGGTGTTTGGGCTTCAGCACTTGCAACACCTGGGCTCATTAATTGTGCATTTCAGTAGTTTGGTGCATGGGCTTAGTTCTTCCAGAGCATGTGGAATCTTCCAGGACCAGGGATCGAACTCGTGTCTCTGTATTGGTAGGTGGATTCTTTGCCACAGAGCCCTCTTCCCCATTCCTTTGGAATCTTATATAGGAAACCTTATTCTCCAGTTGGCAGAAGTCAAAATAACAAGAGATCTATTCCTTACAGTTGCTGCAGCCAGTGGCCATTGACCTTAACTTGTGTTCTCAGACAAGAGGCAGAAAGATATGCATCAAGAAAACCACAAGAAATTTGTGAATATTCTTCACCATGGTTCTTCTTTCTTTTCCTACAATGCTAATTTCCAAGCTCCATAATTTTTTCATTGTTTTATGAGTTATTGAAAAAAATACAGTTAGGCACAATAAGAAGTGTGTTATATATACACACATACACGCTTTTGATAGGCTGAAACATCTTTCAAAATTAAGAGTCTTAAATGAGAATATTGCAAACTGCTATTTTACAATAAATGCACACAAGATGTTTATAATAAATGAGTTCTAAAATTTTAATAGTTGAATCTTCTGGTCCTTCAGCAAACATTTTTCAGGCAGGAGAGACTACAGATGGCTTAGTGGTGAAGAATCCACCTGCCATGTAGGAGATGGGGGTTCAGTCCCTGGGCTGGGAGGATCCTTTAGAGGTGGAAGTGGCAACCTACTCCAGTATTCTTGCCTCGGAATTCCCATGGACAGAGGAGCCTGGTGGGCTATAGTCCATGGGGTCACAAAAGTTGGATATAACTTAGGACTAAACAACAATAACAGACTTGAGAGCCAGACTAGCTGGGATTTACCCTTCCTCAATGCACCATTTAATGAAGTGATTTCTTAAGCAAGTTGTTTAACGTCTTTGTTCTCAGTTTCATAATCTCTGAAAGAGAACTCTGCCTAAGAGGGTTATTGAGTAGTTGAAATAAGCTAATAGATGTAACTCACTTAGAACAGTGCTGGACACTTGTTAAGCATTATTTGCTGTTATTCTCTTTAAGTTTCCACTGTGATCCAGACACCGTGTGGGTATGGAGGTGCCGAGAGGAACAAGGAATTAAGGAATGCCATCTGCCGAGGCATCAGTCAGAACTCAGCAGTAAAAATGAAGAGCATTCCAGATATGTTCAGGAACTAGATGTTTCCCCCCAAACATTGTGAGGGTCAGAGAAGTGAAAGTCAGGGGCACTATTGGGCATTTAGGTCACATTGCCAAAGCTGTCACGCAGAGGACAGGAGAATGTAGAAGCCACTGCCAGTCTACACCGCTGGAGACTCGGTAGCTGGCTGGTTTCTACAAGTACCCTTATCTGCTGAACCTGCATGTCAGCCACCACAGCTGGTGACAGAAGAACCTCTCGGCTTCCCTAGCCCTCCAGATCTCACACAGATGTGTCCCCCTGGCCAAGCGGGATTACGTGTGGACCCTGGCAACAGGTGTGACCAGGAACCTCTAGGCTTCCAGCCGCTGTGCCCCAAGGGAGAGGGTGAAAGGCGTGGTAATGGATCCTCAACCCCAAGAAACAGTATCTGGCAGGAAGCAGTTACATGCACTCGTTTGCTTCCACAGCCAGTAGGTGTTCACAGAGCACCCACTCCCTATGGGTGCTGTTCTGGTGCTAAGAATACAACAGTAACAAAACAGGCCAGGTCTCTGCTCTCACAGAATTTACGTGAATGATAAAAATATATGTGATGAGCACAGAGCTAAAATATGAGCAGAGAAGTGAAAAGACACTGAGGAGTAAGCCAGCTTGGGGCTCAAGAGTGAGGGTTTGGGAGGGCTCCCCAGAGGAAGGAGTAGAGCCAGGATGTAGAAACTTCTACAGGATAATTGAACCTGAGGCAAAGAGGTGGGAGATCTCTACAGGGAATAAAGAGGGATAATCTTGATTATTCCACAAAGAGCTTTTCTCCTTTTGAATAAGAGTGGAGCTGATGTATTGAGGTGATGGTATTTTTTGTCCTTTGAAAGTGGCTCATTTAGAATGACACTTAATGGAAAGTGTGACTTGGGCCATATAGGTACTCTGTATACAAATAGACCGTGATTTTATGATTTAATAGGACTTCTTGGTGGCTCAGACAGTGAAGAATCTGCCTTCAATGCAGGAGACCCAGGTTCCATCCCTGGGTCGGGAAGATTCTCTGCAGAAGGGAATGGCAATCCACTCCAATATTGGGCCGTATAGGTACTCTGTATACAAATAGATTATGACTTTATGGTTTAACAAATCATCTGTGCATGCTGCGTGCATATTCAGCCACTTCAGTCTTATCTGACTTTTTGTGGCCCTGTGGACTGTAGCCTGCCAGGCTCCTCTGTCTGTGGGATTATCCAGGTAAGAATACTGGAGTGGGTTGCCATACCCTCCTCCAGGAGATCTTCCTGAATCAGGGATCAAACCGGAGTCTCTTGCATTGCAGGTGGATTCTTTACCCCTGAGCCACCTGGGAAGCCCAATAAATCATCTACTGATTTTTAAAAACTCTTGTAACACCATAGCAGTGATGTTAATTGCCATTTTAAAGATTTTCTGCAAGTTCGTATTTTGTTTCAGTTGTCTATTGCTGTGTATCAACCAGAGGCTTCCCAGATGGCACTAGTGGTACAGAACCTGCCTACCAGTGCAGAAGACATAAGAGATGTGGGTTCGATCCCTGGGTCCAGAAGATCCCATGGAGGATGACACAGCAACCCACTCCAGTATTCTTGTCTGGAGAGTCCCATGGACAGAGGAGCCTGACAGGTCACGGTCCATAGGATCACAAAGTCAGACACAACTGAAGTGACTTAGCATACGTGCCTGTGTACCAACTCGCCCCAAAATTCAGTGACTTAAACCAGCGATTTACCATTTCTCCCTCCTGCATCTGGCTCCTCTGTGCTCCTCCATGAGGGCTTGCTCACTCCAGCTTTTTCTCATCATCTGGATTCATTGTAGGGATTGCTTTCCCAGAGAAAGGAAGTGGAAGCTACCAGGCCTCTTCAGGCCTGGGCTTGGAAGTCCCAGAACATCTCTGTACCTGCATCCCATCTGTGTGAGTCATTAAGGTAAGACCAGAGTCAAAGGGATCTTAAAAAAGTCTTAGGAAGTAGACTCCATCTCATGATGTCAGGAGAGACATGTGCATGTAGGCAGGAGAGGTTTTCATGATGGCCAACTATAAAAGCTGCGGAAACCCCCAGTTATGTCTTTGACATAACTGTATTAAATGACATAATACATGAAAATGTAGTAAATTCATAACCTGAAACATAGCAAATGCTCAACAAGCATTGCTAATAATGATAATTGTTGTGACGATGATGATTTGTTAAGGCTGGACAGTGAGTCTGTAAATTCCACCCTTCTAAAACCTTGCAGATTCTGAAATGAGGGGAAAAAAGACCAAAGGCTATGCAGATAGGAGATAAATTATCACCACTGCTGGTGATAAAGATAACGCAGAGCATTTTTGTACCTCCTAACACTAAATACAAGAATTGGACAATCTTCCATTCCAACACTGGTGTGGGGGGCAAGACGGGGCGGTGGGGGGGTCTGCTTCATAGAACCTGAAGCCTGGCGCATACCCACGCTCTCCGAGGACAAACAGGTCCATTCCCCAATGAGAGGGGTGAGCAGGTGGGTTAAGCTTGCCTGCTTTATTCTTCCTACATTTTCCAGTCAAATAAGTCACCTTCTAACTTCCCACCTGAGCTCTGGGGAGGGTAAATGAGACAGAAAAGAGAGGCCAGGAGCCTTCCACTCCAGAAGAAACTTCCAGTTAGGAGAAGAAAGGCTTCTTGCCTAACACAGATATTCACTTATTTCCACTTCAGCATTCATACATGATGAAAGCCTTCAGTTACCCAGAACCATTTAAATTGGATATCTAGTTTGGCATAGCCCAAATTATATCACTGTGAAATATCTTAATAGAGAAGACAGTGAACAATAGGGTGTTACATATCTTAAATGTAAAAGAAGCAATTACATGCAAATATGCATATCAGAATACTTTCATAGGGTAAGTGCTTAGCAAGGCTTTGGAAAAAGTCACTTTATCTGTCTAGAAATAGTTTGTTTTAAATCACTAAGTTTTGGGATACATTGATATGCCACAATACACAACTAAAAAGAAAAAGTGCAAACTCACAAACACCTTTGAAAATGGTTAATGTTGAAATTCCTACAGAGTAACAGGAATTCAGCTACAAAGTAATTGAGTATGACAAAGTATGCTGGCCAGTCTTTTCAACTCAGATTCTTGTAAGTCTTTTTGTTAATGGTCATATGATTTAAATAAAAGTAAGTCTTGTGGTAGATGGCTCACAAAGATCCTAGGTGTTGAGTTACGTACAATCTAAAAGTGAGGTGATATTGATTTAAAGATAGCTATCACTTCAGGGATTTAGCTTATATCATAATTTTGCTGCAATTAAACAGAATTCATTCTACAAATTAAAGTATGTTGGCTATTATATAGTTAGGAAAACAATTTGTATAATACTGGAATCAAGATTGCCAGGAGAAATATCAATAACCTCAGATATGCAGATGACACCACCCTTATGGCAGAAAGTGAAGAACTAAAGAGCCTCTTGATGAAACTCAAAGAAGAGAGTTGAAAAAGTCGGCTTAAAGCTCAACATTCAGAAAATTAGGATCATGGCATCTGGTCCCTTCACTTCATGGCAAATAGATGGGGAAACAGTGGCTGACTTTGTTTTTTGGGGCTCCAAAATCACTGCAGATGGTCACTGCAGCCATGAAATTAAAAGACGCTTACTCCTTGGAAAGAAAGTTATCACCAACCTAGGCAGCATATTCAAAAGCAGAGACATTACTTTGTCAACAAAGGTACATCTAGTCAAGGCTATGGTTTTTCTAGTGGTCATGTATGGATGTGCGAGTTGGAGTATAAAGAGAGCTGAGCACTGAAGAATTGATGCTTTTGAACTGTGGTGTTGGAGAAGACTCTTGAGAGTCCCTTGGACTGCAAGGAGATCCAACCAGTGCATCCTAAAGGAAATGGAAGGACTGATGTTGAAGTTGAAACTCCAATACTTTGGCCACCTGATGCGAAGAACTGACTCATTGGAAAAGACCCTGATGCTGGGAAAGATTGAAGGTGACAACAGAGGTTGAGATGGTTGGATGGCATCACTGACTCAATGGACGTGAGTAAACTTTGGGAGTTGGTGTGCTGCAGTCCATGGGGTCACAAAGAGTCGGACACAACTGAGCTACTGAACTGAATACTGAGTTAATGAAAGAATTAAAAAAATTGCAGCTGTGGATCCAATTCAAAGGGAATAATACCCACTTCCAAGGAAATACTTCCTTGAAATCTCATTTTCATTCCAGAGTATTTTAAAGCTTTGACATGGGTACACTTAAAACAGAGAGCAAAGCCCAGATGTCAGGTGTCTTATTCCAAGAGTGATTACAGAATCTAACTCAGAAATGAAATCACAAAATTGAAAGGGTGTCCTTCATAATGCTTAATCTGATCCATTATGTATCGTGTCATTCAGAGGGTTTCTTGTCACTGAGTATATTTCCTTCAGATTTTATTCTGAGCATCAGCTGAAATATTTATTGGCTAGGCATTGCATAGACCAGACTCCGAACTGGTTGGTGTGCAGAGTTACAAAGGAAGTAAGAGGTCCATACTGCTCCCTTTATTCTTTAGGCTCATCCATCTAGGAGGCAGGACCACCACAACTGTCAGGAATAGGAGCACTGTGAGGGGGATGTTTGCGTGCAAAGGTCAGTTGGAATAATTGGAATCAAACTGTCATATCTGATATCCCAGTCAAGCATGAGCTGGTCAAATTTAGTTAAAAGGGAAAAGCCAGGATGTATCTAATCTAAGAAAGAGACCTCTGAACTGGAGTGGAGGGCCCAGCGGGGAAACTGGTCCATTTGCACATGATGAGAACGCTGAAAAGATGTTCAGAAGCCCAAATAATCTATATAGAGTATCAATTATGATAACAATAAAAAGGAACATGTAGGAGAAATGTAGACAGATCCAGAGGCTCCCACCTCTGAGAAGCTACCATCTGTAAGTATGTATCTGCAAACTCAAGGGGGATGAGAGCCTTTGTAAAATACGAATTTCATAATTTAATGAAATTACTCCTAATTACTGAATTAGGAATCTTATAAAGGGTGAGGCTGCGAGGTTCTTGTCACATGGGTCTCCCAGTTTTTTGGCATACCTCCCCTTCACAGGTGGGAAATGGACCGCTCTCTGAATCTAGACGCTGTTTTTGACCAACAGGGTGCAGAAGAAATGGCACAGTGCCAGTTTCTGAGTCCAGGCTCTTAGAAACTGGCCCCTTTATTTTCTGTCTCTTGAAGCACCAGTTCTTTAGACCCCAGTCACCCTTGGAGGCTTCCCAAGTTGTTCAGTGGTAAAGAATCTGCCTGCCAATACAGAAGACGCAGGAGACACAGGTTTCATTCCTGGATTGGGAGGATCCCTTGGAGAAGGAAATGGCAACCCACTCCAGTATTCTTACTTGGAAAATCCCATAGATAGAAGAGTCTTTCAGACAACAATCCATGGGGTCACAAAGAATTGGACAAGACTGAGCACACACAGACCTCCTTGGCTGCTGCTGCTGCTGCTAAGTCGCTTCAGTCGTGTCCGACTCTGTGCGACCTCCTTGGAGAGATCCCTTAAGACAAGTGAGTGGTAGCACCATCTTGTGGGCAAGGAGGAGGAGCTGTCTTGGAAGCAGGTCTCTACCCCCACTTCTTCCCATACCTACAGAGTCTGCCCAGCTGATGGATGCTGTATGGAGCAGAGACCTTCTCCCAACTAAAACCTGCCCAAATTGCGGATTCAAGAGAAAAATGATTATTTTAAGCCAGCGATTTTTATTTGTTATACAGTAATCAATAAGTAAAAGTGGTAAAATGAACAAACCCAGTGTAGTGTGGACCAGCTAAGGTGAGTTTGTGGGGTAGATCTGGATTTGTATCTTGAGATTTGTTAAAATGTTGGGTAAGTCATCTAATTTCCTCAAGTTTCATTGCCCCTCCAGCTTCTGAGAGTTGAGCGTAATAAAAACCTCCTTCCAAGGTTAGCTTGAGAAATAAATGAAATACTATACATAAGCGCCTAAAACAATACCTGAAAAGTAGCGGGGACTTAAACATCCTGAATCAGAATTTGCAAAAAGCCCTAGGCAATACAGAAAAGAGGTTTTAGTTTATAAGGAAATGAGAATTACTTGAATAGCTGCTTCTTTGTAAATTGTGGTATGAAATGGGTCCTTATTCTCAAATTATGCCACCTATATAATCATATATGCTTTAACTAGAGGAAACTATATTAAAGCAGTGTATTTTTAAAATGTTGATATAACACATAAATATGAATTCAGCCCAGTTTATGAGGTATTAGGTTAATAAGTTGCACCTTTAAATAATAGAGCAGCCACACCTTATAACTTATTTTTTAAAAATCATCTGCCCACCCCCAAAAAAAATCCCTTGAAACTATAGGTAGAAAGCAGATTTCAATAAAATGACATTCAGAATAAAAAGTTAGCATTTTCTCCTTGTAATGTCAGATGTGCTAAAATCTTCTACTAAAAATTGTCACTTCTTTCACACATAAAGGATCCCTTTAATGTTGCTTTAAATCTCCATGAGGGTTCAGAGATCACTTTTTAACTCCTGTTAATCTTTTAGATCTAGATGCACAGTTTGCTTGCCACGGATGTTCCAAAGAGCATGAAGTGCCCACATTTATGAGGGAAGGACCACTCTTGATAAAACTGAGCAGCCGTCTTTATCTAAGGAAAGATTTCAATACAGATCTCATGTATGATTGAAACCTGTCTCATTCCAAGTGGCTACTCTGATAGAATGACCCAGCTTTGCATAAGCTGGTCATTCTTGTGTGTGTGTGATGGTTATTGTAACCCCACACAATATTGATGTTCCTGTCCATGTTTGGGATAGAGGAAGGTAGAGAGGAGGCATGACGAGAAGGGGGAGATGGAGCTCTTGAGTGAATCAACACATGATTCCAGCCAGAGTTAGATGGATGATAACTTGAATCTGGAAAGGCTTGATTCATTTGTTCATTGATTCTGCTCTATAAATCTGAGAGTAGAATGGAACAGGAAGAGAAGGCCCTGGCATCTAAGAATTTTGAAACAGAAACAGGTTATGTTTTTTAACTTTGTGTTTGGTGTTCCTTGGAAAGGGCTGGATACTTGGGCAGTCTGGTCCCTCTGGGGCAGGAGAGCCAGGATACTGAGCATCATCAGGACGGGCGGAGGGGGGCAGTTGGGCAGGAGCCTTCCTTACTCCATGTCCCTCACATGATTATCTAAAGAAAAGGAACTGAGAGCATTGGCTAAATGCTTTCCTTCTTTTACTGAGATTTCTAAAAAATATTTGAAACTCATTCTTTGGATCCGGTACTTATTTTATAATCTTTTCTTTTTGTTGTTCATTACCCTTTTCCTTTTGGAAACTTACAGTCTGTTTCACTGTGTCAAAAAGAAAAACAAGAAGGTTTTCACTTTTGCTGATATTATGAATAGTGTTAAAGCAGACTCACGCTCTGCAGGCAGTTTCTATTGTTGTATAAGCGGGAAAGGGGTCCCTTTTTATACTCAGCTGATCCCAAAATGCGAATGTAAATTGCCTGCCTGTAGTACCTGCAGATGGGGGTAGGGCAGTACAGGTTTCTAGGACCTAGGTTTCATGTGATACCACAGCATCCAAGAATCACAGCACTGGCATCGTGGATTCAGTTCTGCCCAGTGTTTCCCAGCTGTCCGACCTGGGGCAGGTTCAAATATCAGTCTTTCTGTCAGAACAAAAAACGCCTATATTGTATATCTTACGGAGTCCTGAGGATTAAATTCTTACGTTGTATACACACAGTGATCCCTACATAGAAAGCATTCTTTTCTTAAAACTCTTCCAAATATAATACACAAGTCTTAAACTGACTCGAAGTCACTATTAAGTAATTAAGTTTCAGTAAAATAACTAAAATTTAGTACTCACATCGGAGAAGGCAATGGCACCCCACTCCAGTACTCTTGCCTGGAAAATCCCATGGATGGCGGAGCCTGGTAGGCTGCAGTCCATGGGGTCGCTAAGAGTCGGACACGACTGAGCAACTTCCCTTTCACTTTTCACTTTCACGCATTGGAGAAGGCAGTGGCACCCCACTCCAGTACTTTTGACTGGAGAATCCCAGGGACGGGAGAGCCTGGTGGGCTGCCATCTATGGGGTCGCACAGAGTTGGACACAACTGAAGCGACTTAGCAGCAGCAGTACTCACATGGAGTAGATGCTCAAGAATTCAATCTCATCTTAAGAGAAATGAAAGTGGAGAGGAGGTGGGGGCCAGTTACCCCTGGACCTAGCCTTCTCAGGCATTCCTGCAGCACCAGCTCTGCCAAACCAGCTCTAGTTCCCAGAACCCATCCCCGATCATTCCAATCCCTGTCATCTCCCACTCCTGCCCACAGTGGGGCTAACCCTCTCTCTGTCAATATACCCAGATTCCTCATACCTGTATGACTCACCAGCTTCTCTGGGTGAGGCCAGCTAGATGCCCACAGGAATGGTGGTAGAGACACAGCCTTTGAGACCCATCCTCCAGGCCAGGGCTTCCATTAAGCCACATTCCCTGAGTGCAGCTCCTGATTTTTTTTGTTGTAACAGCCCAAGGGAGAGGAAATTGGAGGAAAAGGGTATCTTTCCCCACCCCGCAGGAAAAAGCAGGGACTGAAGGATGATGAGGTGAGACGAGATTTCTGCCATGAAGCCAGACAATGGCAGTGCAGTTTTAAATTCCCATGCAATTCTCATAAAAACAATGAGAAATCAAATAGCACTGAGGTAATGGTCTAGCTACTATGACTTTGGGGACCAGTTAGCAACTTTGCCACTTTCTTTACAGCAAGTTTCATTTTGTGTTCCATTTAAGTCACGCACAGCCCGGCTTGTGCAACACCCATTTAGAAGTTGGAGAGATTTGAGTTTTTCTGCTAGAGAAATTTCTGGTCTTCTAACAGCCTTGTGTGTGCATGTAGTATAACATTTGTATCCTAGAGGTGACATGAGGTGGTAAAGGGACGTGAAATGGGCTGAAACATCTTGGCTTCTATGTGGGATTTGGACAGTATCTCTGTGACCTTGGGCAGTTCTCTCTGGAACTCTTTTCCTCATCTGTGGAATGAGGTGGATGAAAAACAGGACTTCTGGGACCTCTTCCAACTTCAGTATTGCATTATTCCATTTCTTTGAAACTACCTAGCAGTTTCGTTTTATTTTTTTTTTTTCATATTGAGAGGAAGTCAAGAGTCTAACTCTACCTTTGTGATTATGACTATGATCTGAAAAATGATGATAATATCACCTATTTTCCTTGACTCAGAAATTTGTCATGATAATGGATGGAAAAGCACTTCTGAAATGAAGTATATTATAAAAGTGAACACTGTTGATTATTTGAATGTGGAAAGTATAACAGAGGACAACCAAGACCGTTCCCAACTGTCCTGTATTGAAACTGGGGGCTGTGAGTATGATGAAATAAGCAAAAAGGACATCTTGTCTAGGCCTACCAATGGGAATTTGAGGTTTACAAAATCATCAGGACTTTGGATAAGGTGGTTGAACATAAACTCCTTGATAGAAGGGGTTGGATCTCCACCCTGAATTGTGTGATGGGATTAATCAGGTGTGTACATACAGCACATGATACACACAGAGATCACTGAGTAATTCAGGTTGAAGGTTCAGAACCTGGAGCTGGAAACACTTGAGTTTGAGACCTGGCTCTTTGCCATTTTCTGACTCAGTGACCTTGTTACTGCTGCTGTTCAGTTGCTCAGTCATGTCTGACTCTTTGTAATCCCATGGACTGTAGCACGCCAGGCTTCCCTGTGCTTCACCACCTCCTGGAGCTTGTTCAAACTCATGTCCATCAAGTCCATGATACCATCCAACCATCTCATCCTCTGTCATCACCTTCTCCTCCTGCCTTCAGTCTTTCCTATCATCAGGGTCTTTTCTAATTAGTCAATTCTTTACATCAGGAAATAAATATTGGAGCTTCAGCATCAGTCCTTCCAATGAATATTCAGGGTTGATTTCCTTTAGGATTAACATGTTTGATCTCCTTGCAGTCCAAGGGACTCCCAAGAGTCTTCTCCAACACCACAGTTCAAAAGCACCAGTTCTTTGGTGCTCAGCTTTCTTTATAGTCCAACTCTCATATCTATACAGATCAGATCAGATCAGTCATGACTACTGAAAAAACCATTGCTTTGACTAGACCGACCTTCTTTGGCAAAGTAATGTCTCTGCTTTTTAATATACTGTCTAGGTTGGTCATAACTTTTCTTCCAAGCAGCAAGTGTTTTTTAATTTCATGGCTGTGATCATCATCTGAAATGATTTTGGAGCCCCCCAAAATAAAAGTCTGTCACTGTTTCCACTGTTTCCCCATCTATTTGCCATGAAGTGATGGGACCAGATGCCATGATCTTAGTGTTTTGAATGTTGAATTTTAACCAGCTTTTTCACTTTCCTCTTTCACTTTCATCAGGAGGCTCTTTAGTTCCTCTTCGATGTCTGCCCTAAGGATAGGATCATCTGCATATCTGAGGTTATTGATATTTCTCCTGGCAATCTTGATTCCGGCTTTTGCTTTATACAACCCAGCCTTTCTCATGATGTACTCTGCATATAGGTTAAATAAGCAGGGTGACAATATACAGCCTTGACGTACTCCTTTTCCTATTTGGAACCAGTCCTTGGTTCTTGGTGTTGCATCTTTACCTGCATACAGTTTTCTCAAGAGGCAGGTAAGGTCATTTGGTATTCCCATCTCTTTCAGAATTTTCCAGTTTGTTGTGATCCACATGGTCAAAGGCTTTAGCATAGTCAGTGAAGTCAGCTTTAGCATAGTCAGTGAAGAGAATTCTGGAATTCTCTTGCTTTTTCTGTGATCCAATGGATGTTGGCAATTTGATTTGATGCCTCTTCTAAATCCAGCTTGAACATCTGAAAGTTCTCAGTTCACGTACTGTTGAAGCCTTGCTTGGAGAGTTGAGCATTACTTTCCTAGCGTGTGATATGAGTGCACTTGTGCAGTAGTTTGAACATTTTGGGCATTACCTTTCTTTGGGATTGGAATGAAAACTGACCTTTTCCAGTCCTGTGGCTACTGCTGAGTTTTCCAGATTTGCTGGCATGTTGAGTGCATCACTTTCACAGCATCATCTTTCAGGATTTGAAATAGCTCAACTGGAATTCCATCACTTTCACTAGCTGTGTTCGTAGTGATGCTTCCTAAGACCCACTTGACTTTACACTCCAGGATGTCTGGCTCCAGGTGAGTGATCACACCATTGTGGTTATCTGGGTCATTAAGATCTCTTTTGTTTAGTTCTTCTGTGTTTTCTTGCCACCTCCTCTTAATATCTTCTGTTGAGAGGTCCATACCATTTCTGTCCTTTATTGTGCTCATCTTTGTATGATATGTCCCCTTGGTATCTCTAATTGAAGAGATCTCTAGTCTTTCCCATTCTATTGTTTTCCTCTGTTTCTTTGCATTGATCACTTAGGAAGGCTTTCTTATCTCTCCTTGCTATTCTTTGGAACTCTGCATTCAGATGGGTATACTTTCCTTTTCTTCTTTGCCTTTAGCTTCTCTTCTTTTCTAAGTTATTTGTAAGATCTCCTCAGACAACCATTTTTTCTTTTTGCATTTCTTTCCTTTTGGGATGGTTTTGATCACTGCCTCCTGTACAGTGTTACGAACCTCTGTCCTTAGTTCTTTAGGCATTCTGTCCACGAGATCTAATCCCTTGAATCTATTTGTCATTTCCTCTGTATAATTGTAAGGGATTTGATTTAGGTCATACCTGAATGGCCTAGTGGTTTTCCCTACTTTCTTCAATTGAAGTCTGAATTTGGCAATAAGGAGTTCATAATCTGAGCCACAGTCTGCTCCCAGTCTTGTTTTTGCTGACTGTATATAGCTTCTCCATGTTTGGCTGCAAAGAATATAATCGGTCTGATTTCAGCATTGACCATCTGGTGATGTCCATGTCTAGAGTCATCTCTTGTATTGTTAGAAGAGGGTTTTTGTTATGACCAGTGCATTCTCTTGGCAAAACTCTGTTAGCCTTTGCCTTGCTTCAATTTGTACTCCAAGGGCAAACTTGCCTGTTACTCCAGGTATCTCTTGATTTCCTACTTTTGCATTCCAGTCCCTTATGATGAAAAGGACATCTTTTTTGGGGGCGTTAGTTCAAGAAGGTCATGTAGGTCTTCATAAAACTGTTCAACTCAGCTTGTTTGGCATTAGTGGTTGGGGCGTAGACTTGGATTTCTGTGATATTCAATGGTTTGCCTTGGAAATGAACAGAGATGATTCTGTTGTTTTTGAGATTGCACCCAAGTATTGCATTTTGAACTCTTGTTTATTGTGAGGGCTACTCTATTTCTTCTCAGGGATTCTTGCCCATGGTCATCTGAATTAAATTCACCCATTCTGGTCCATTTTTGTTCACTGATTCCGAAAATGTTGATGTTCACTCTTCCCATTTCCTGTTTGACCACTTCCAATTTACCTTGGTTCATGGGCCTAACATTCCAGTTTCCTATGCAGTATTGTTCTTACAGCATCGGACTTTACTTTCACCATCAGACACATCCACAAGTGGACATTGTATCCACACGCGGGTGTTAATTCCACTTTGGCTCAGCCTCTTCCTTCCTTCTGGAACTCTTTCTCTGCTCTTTTCCAGTAGTATTTTGAGCACCTATTGACCTGGGGAGTTCATCTTTCAGTGTCATTTCTTTTTGTCTTTTCATACCTTTCTTCGGGTTCTCAAGGCAAGAATGCTGAAGTGGTTTGCCATTCTATTCTCCAGTAGACCATTCTTTTTTCAGATCTCTCCACCATGACCCGTCAGTCTTGGATGGCTCGACTCACAGTTCCATTGAGTTAGACAAGGCTATGATCCATGTCCATGTGATCAGTTTGGTTAGATTTCTGTGATTGTGGTTTTTATTTCTGTCTGCCCTCTAATGGATGAGGATAAGAGGCTTGTGGAAGCTTCCTGAAGGGAGATAAACTTCCTGGCTGTGGGGTAAACTGGTGGGTGGGGCCATGCTCAGTAAATCTTTAATCCAATTTTCTGCTGATGGGTGGGGCTGTGTTCCCTCCCTGTAGTTTGGCCTCTTCAAAAGGACTTATGCCAGCACCCTGAGGCTCTCAGAAAAGTGCCCCTGCTGGAGACTCCTGGATACTCACAGGCAAGTCTGGGTCAGTCTCTTGTGGGGTCATTGCTCCTTTCTCCTGGGTCCTGGTGCACATAAGGTTTTGTTGTGCCTTCCAAGAATCTGTTTCCCAAGTCCTGTGGAAGTTCTGTAAATCAAATCCCACTGGCCTTCAGTCAAATTTCCTGGGGATTCTTAGTCCCTTTGTCGGATACCCAGGTTGGGAAGACTGTTCTGGGCCCTAGAACTTTTGCAACGGTGCGAGAACTTCTTTGGTGTAATTGTTCTGCAGTTTGTGGGTCGTCTGCTCTACAGCTCTATAGTGGAGTTAATGGTGATCTCATCCAAAAGGACTTAGGCCACATGCCATGCCTCCCAAGTGAGCTGCAGTCAGAGCCCCTGTTCCCATAGTAGGCCACTGCTGACCCGTACCTCTGCAGGAGACAAATGCTCAAAGGCAGGTCTGGTTCAGTCTCTTGTAGGGGTCAGTGCTTCTTTCCATGGGTCCTAGTGTGCACAAGGTTTTGTTTGCACCCTCCGAGTGTCTCTGGCAGATGTGAGGTTTGATTCTGAATGCGATTGCACCCCTTCTACCATCTTGTTTAGGCTTCTCCTTTGCCCTTGGACATGGAGTATCTTTGTTTGGTGGGATCCAACATAATCCTGTCAATTGTTGTTCAGCAGCTAGTTGCAATTTTGGTGTTCTCGAAGAAGATGAGAGCATGTCCTTCTACTCCACCATCTTATTGTTAATAGTGACCTTAAGCAAATTATTTAAGCATATATATGGTTAGAGAAATTCTCTCTAAAATTGAGCATATCATAGAATTCTTATGAGGCCTAAATGAGGTAAAGCTTGTGAAATGCTTATCACAGGCCTGGCACATAATAAGCTCTCACTGAATGTTAACTAGATTTATTTTTATCATATTGTTATTATCTATTAGCTCCAATACCTCCTTGCCTAGAAGATGTTGACAACTCAGCTAGTTAAAGAGGTGACATCAAGCCTGCTTCTACTAGCTGGCAGTCATTAAGGAAAGGAAAAAAAAAACAAAAACTCATCTGCCAGTGGTATCTTCATTGCCCACTCAATTAGAAGAGGGAAATATATGTGACATGATGTTACAGTTGGGAGACATTTATATTCTGTTTGTTTGTATTAATCCAGAATGTTTATTTCCAACTGTCTGTCAAGGTTGACATCTTAAGAGGCCATGGTTGTTATAAACATACTAAAAAGTGCTTTTGTAAAATTATCGTCAGAAATAAGTTAATGAGCTAGAAGAATAGGCATGCCCTCATACTTTCCAGTCAGACTACGTTTTTAATCAGAAATTCACAACAATTATTTAACAAATATTTATTGAGGGCTTTCTTCATGCTAGACACTGTTCTAAGCACAGAGGATGTAGAATTTAACGGTGTTAAATTAACTGTTTATTTAACATGCACATCACTTCTGCTGTCATGGATTTCAATTTCTAATGGAGGAAACATTATGTGAAAAAAAGCATATAAACTAATATATATTTAAATATCTTTGTAAACCTTATAAACTCCATGGGATGACTCGTGCTGTGAAGAAAAATGAAACAAGGTAAGGAGAAAGAGTAATGGGCAGAATTACCTTTTCCCCAGTGATGAGTGGTCAGGGAAGGTCTGCCTAATGAGGTAGTATTTGAATAGAAACACAAACAGAGAGGAGGAATGGAGACAGTCAGAGACCTGGAGGACAAACGTCTCTGCCAAGAAGTACGTGCAGAGCAGAAGGGGTAACTGCAAAGGTCCTGAGGCAGAGCACACCAAGAAGAAACAAGCTCACTGTGGTGGAAAATATACAGCCTTGACATACTCCTTTACAGCCTTGATGTACTCCTTTTCCTATCTGGAACCAGTCTGTTGTTCCATGTCCAGTTCTAACTGTTGCTTCCTGACCTGCATATAGGTTTCTCAAGAGGCAGGTCAGGCGGTCTGGTATGTCCATCTCTTTCAGAATTTTCCACAGTTTATTGTGATCCACACAGTCAAAGGCTTTGGCATAGTCAATAAAGCACAAGTACAGTTTTTTCTGGCACTCTCTTGCTTTTTCCATCCAGGAGATGTTGGCAATTTGATCTCTGGGTCTTCTGCCTTTCCTAAAACCAGCTTGAACATCTGGAAGTTCATGGTTCACGTATTGCTGAGGCTTGGCTTGGAGAATTTTGAGCATTACTTTACTAGCATTCGAGATGAGAGCAACTGTGGAAAATTCTGAAAGAGATGGGAATACCAGACCACCTGATCTGCCTCTTGAGAAATTTGTATGCAGGTCACGAAGCAACAGTTAGAACTGGACATGGAACAACAGACTGGTTCCAGATAGGAAAAGGAGTACATCAAGGCTGTATATTGTCACCCTGTTTATTTAACTTATATGCAGAGTACATCATGAGAAATGCTGGACTGGAAGAAACAAAAGCTGAAATCAAGATTGCCAGGAGAAATTTCAATACCCTCAGATATGCAGATGACACCACCCGTATGGCAGAAAGTGAAGAGGAACTAAAAAGTCTCTTGATGAAAGTGAAAGTGGAGAGTGAAAAAGTTGGCTTAAAGCTCAACATTCAGAAAACGAAGATCATGACATCCGGTCCCGTCACTTCATGGGAAATAGATGGGGAAACAGCGTCAGACTTTATTTTGTGGGGCTCGAAAATCACTGCAGATGGTGACTGCAGCCATGAAATTAAAAGACGCTTACTCCCTGGAAGGAAAGTTATGACCAACCTAGATAGCATATTCAAAAGCAGAGACATTACTTTGCCAACAAAGGTCCGTATAGTCAAGGCTATGGTTTTTCCTGTGGTCATGTATGGATGTGAGAGTTGGACTGTGAAGAAGGCTGAGCGCCAAAGATTTGATGCCTTTGAACTGTGGTGTTGGAGAAGACTCTTGAGAGTCCCTTGGACTGCAAGGAGATCCAACCAGTCCATTCTGAAGGAGATCAGCCCTGGGATTTCTTTGGAAGGAATGATGCTAAAGCTGAAACTCCAGTACTTTAGCCACCTCAGGGGAAGAGTTGACTGATTGGAAAAGACTCTGATGCTGGGAGGGATTGGGGGTAGGAGGAGAAGGGGACAACAGAGGATGAGGTGGCTGGATGGCATCACTGACTCGATGGACGTGAGTCTGGGCGAACTCTGGGAGTTGGTGATGGACAGGGAGGCCTGGCGTGCTGCGATTCATGGGGTCGCAAAGAGTTGGACACGACTGAGTGACTGAACTGAACTGAGATGAGTGCAATTGTGTGGTAGTTTGAGCATTCTTTGGCATTGCCTTTCTTTGGGATTGGAATGAAAACTGACCTTTTCCAGTTCATCAGGCACTCTGTCTATCAGATCTAATCCCTTCAATCTATTTGTCACTTTTACTGTATAATCATAAGGGATTTGATTTAGGTCATACCTGAATAGTCTTGTGGTTTTCCCCACTTTCTTCAATTTAAGTCTGAATTTGCTAATAAGGAGTTCATGATCTGAGCCAGAATCAGCTCCTGGTATTGTTTTTGCTGACTATATACAGCTTCTCCATCTTTGGCTGCAAAAAATATAATCAGTCTGATTTTGGTGTTGGCCATCTGGTGATGTCCATGTGTAGAGTCTTCTCTTGTACTGCTGGAAGAGGGTGTTTGCTATGACCAATGCATCATAGTTCTTAGCAGTTCTTAGCAGAACTCTACTAGCCTTTGTCCTGCTTCATTCTATAGTCCAAGGCCATATTTGCCTGTTACCCCAGGTGTTTCTTGACTTCCTACTTTTACATTCCAGTCCCCTATCATGACAAGGACATATCTTTTGGGTGTTAGTTCTAAAAGGTCTTGTAGGTCTTCATAGAACTGTTTAACTTCAGCTCCTTCAGTGTTACTGGTTGGGGCATAGACTTGGATTACCCTGATATTGAATGGTTTGCCTTGGAAACGAACAGAGATCATTCTGTATTTTTTGCGATTGCATTCAAGTACTGCATTTCAGACTCTTTTGTTGATTATGATGACTATGATAGGAAAAGGAGTATGTCAAGGCTGTATATTGTCACCCTACTTATTTAACTTATATGCAGAGTACATCATGAGAAATGCTGGGCTGGATGAAGCACAAGCTAGAATCAAGATTGCTGGGAGAAATGTCAATAACCTCAGATATGCAGATAATACCACCCTTACAACAGAAAATGAAGAGGAACTTAAGAGCCTCTTGATGAAAGTGAAAGAGGAGAGTGAAAAAGTTGGCTTAAAGCTCAACATTCAGAAAACGAAGATCATGGCATCGGGTCCCATCACTTCATAGCAAATAGATGGGGAAACAGTGGAAACAGTGGCTGACTTTATTTTTCTGGGCTCCAAAATCACTGCAGATGGTGATTGCAGCCATGAAATTAAAAGACACTTACTCCTTGGAGGGAAAGTTATGACCAAGCTAGACAGCATATTAAAAAGCAGAGACATTACTTTGTCAACAAAGGTCCATCTAGTCAAGGCTATGGTTTTTCCAGTGGTCATGTATGGATGTGAGAGTTGGACTGTAAAGAAAGCTGAGTGCCAAAGAATTGATGCTTTTGAACTGTGGTGTTGGAGAAGACTCTTGAGAGTCCCTTGGACTGCAAGGAAATCCAACCATTCCATCCTAAAGGAGATCAGCCCTGGGTGTTTATTGGAAGGACTGATGTTGAAGCTGAAACTCCAATCCTTTGGCCACCTAATGTGAAGAGCTGACTCATTTGAGAAGACCCTGATGCCAGGAAAGATTGAGGGCAGGAAGAGAAGGAAACAACATCAGATGAGATGGTTGGGTGGCATCACTGACTCAATGGACATAAATTTGGGTAAACTCCCTGATGGACAGGGAGGCCTGGTGTGTTGCAGTTCATTGGGGTCACAAAGAGTCAGACACTACTGAGCAACTGAAGTGAACTGAACTGAACTGTGGTGGAGAATAGATGGAAATAGGGCAATTTTCACAAAATATAGCATCCTGTATGCTAGGCACCCACCAACCAGAATAGGTACCATCTATCAGCAGCCAGTAAGCTGCACCTGTGTGTCTCTGCTGAGCATTAGCCTTGTGGAAAAGGAGGTCAGGGAATGTGTGGAGATCACGTGCAGCCATGTATGTCATCTCACCTTCATTTCTAGACTTAGCTTCATAAACTTTACCCACAAAAGATAAGGGTTATCACTATTTATTTGGATAGCATCTCATTCATTGATTACACTTATTTTTAAAAGTTATTCTAAAAGAAAATTCCAGAAGTATTTCCAACATTGTTGAAAAAGAGGGTATGTCACTGTTGACTTGGATATACGGAAGTTTGTTATAAATAGATTAGATCAGTGTTTTAAGTTCAGCAGTTGTTCAGTGTCCTAATGAGGTAGAAAGGCAAAGCCTAACCTGCGTCTCCTGCCTCTTGGGTCCCTGGAAACTAGAATGGGAAGGAAAGAGACATGGTAATCAGATCTTCCAGAAAGCAGGTGGAAAATGGCCCCAAGCTTTGGAAATAATACTCTTACAAGAGAGGAAATACCATGTACACATATGTGTCCTAGGTAAACAGGAAATTCTGTCTCAGGTGGCAGAGGGTGGGGCCAGCTTTGGTCTCTGGGTGCTGGAAAATGGCATTGGCTTTGCTTGGTGTAGCTCCAAGTGGATCCCTTAACCAATTCTCCTAGGAAACCTGTTACAAATTCCTTAAGAGGGAAAACTAAGGCAGCAGTTCTGGAGCCTCTTATAAGTTTGTTGGCTCAAGGAACACCAGCTTTATCTTGTCTACATCAAGGAAAACAGAAGCAGTGAGATTGTTGGAAATCAATAGCTGAGGCTTAAGTGAACTCACCTGAAGCATCTCAGAGTCCAGCAGGAGCTGCTGTGATGTGACCTTCCTCAGGGACAGTGGGGATGCATGATATAGTTTTGACAACTGCTAAGACCCCAGGGCACTTTGTAAATATTAGAGTCTATCTTTGCAGCAAAATGCAGTGGCACACAAGCAGGACGCATAAGCCACATGTTTCATAGCAGATCCTCAAGGTAATCAAGAGTCTCATACTGGCTATTACTTTTACATTCGGACATCCACCCGTTCACTCAGGGCATACTAAGTGCACGGCTGAGCTGTCCACCACTTGCTTTCCCCCAGTCTGATCTGAAAGTTGAGGGAACATAAGTTACACAAGGTGTTAACAATGTAACAGAGGATTATGTGGCTTTTGGCTCTGAAATCTGAGATGCCAGGTCCAGTATTTGGAATTCACCACTTTGTAGCAGTGTGTCTTCTTTCTCTCAGCTTTGGTTTTCTTGTCTTTTAAATGGGACTAAGCCATGAAATTAAAAGACGCTTACTCCTTGGAAGGAAAGTTATGACCAACCTAGATAGCATATTCAAAAGCAGAGACATTACTTTGCCAACAAAGGTCCGTATAGTCAAGGCTATGGTTTTTCCTGTGGTCATGTATGGATGTGAGAGTTGGAATGTGAAGAAGGCTGAGTGCCGAAGAATTGATGCTTTTGAACTGTGGTGTTGGAGAAGACTCTTGAGAGTCCCTTGGACTGCAAGGAGATCCAACCAGTCCATTCTGAAGGAGATCAGCCCTGGGATTTCTTTGGAGGGAATGATGCTGAAGCTGAAACTCCAGTACTTTGGCCACCTCATGCAAAGAGTTGACTCATTGGAAAAGACTCTGATGCTGGGAGGGATTGGGGGCAGGAGGAGAAGGGGACGACAGAGGATGAGATGGCTGGATGGCATCACTGACTCGATGGA
>NW_011494882.1:1938324-1944424 GCF_000754665.1 Bison bison bison
GCGTGCTGCATTTCATGGGGTCACAAAGAGTTGGACACGACTGAGCAACTGAACTGAACTGAACTGATAGTACTTGACTTATATTGAGAATTAATGAGATAGTGTATGAAAAGAAAAAGGGGCAGCAGAGGATAGGATGGTTAGATAGCATCACTGACTCTATGGACATGAATTTGAGCAAACTCTAGAAGCTAGTGGAGGACAGAGGAGCCTGGCATGTTACAGTCCATAGGGTCGCAAAGAGTAGAATATGACTTATCGACTGAACAACAACCAATACGAAAAGCACTTAACTTTGTGTCTGGCATAGTGGACACATTAATACTAGTTGTTCTGATGAGTCAAAATGGAGACAGAATTATAAAAGACTGGGGATGGTAGAGGAAGATTAGAAGAAACAAAAGGAAGAAGGAGGAGCAGAAAGATGCAAGGAGATGGGGAGGAGAACATGCAGGGGAAAAATTAGCCAAGAAAATCAAACAAGTGTGCCAAGCTATGTGAAAACAAAACATTGAAATCCCCTATAAATTTTACCAGAGTCAGAGAAATTACTTGAGAGCAAGAGACTGATAGACTGGAAGGGGTCCTAACTGGTTTTTTTTTTTTTTTTTTTTTTAAAGGAGCAGGAGGTAGAAGAAGAAGTGATTTTAACAGTAGGATTTTGTGTGGTCATTGGAATCAAATGATGATTGTTTTTATTCCTAACCATTTACTGAGTGTAAACAGTGAGATGAGTAATACTTTCTGAGCATCCCTGAAACAAAACAGCAATTAAAGAGAGTGCTGGGGTTGTACCTGATGGTTATTAAGATGGAGATTGCAGAGTACAGTTAATAACCATTCCATTTATTTCAGATTAAACTAACCAAGCCATTCCAAAGTGAAAGAGAATTTTGGACCCAACTCCTTCAGTCTGTCTGCATGCGTGCTCAGTCATATCCAACTCTTTGCGACCTCTTAGAGAAGGAAATGGCAACCCACTCCAGTGTTCTTGCCTAGAGAATCCCAGGGATGGGGGAGCCTGGTGGGCTGCCATCTATGGGGTTGCACAGAGTCGGACAGAACTGAAGCGACTTAGCAGCAGCAGCAGCAGCAGACTGTAGCCCAACAGGCTCCTCTGTCCATGGGGATTCTCTGGGCAAGAATATTGGAATGGGTTGCCATGCCCACCTCCAGGGGATCTTCCCAACCCAGGATCAACCCAGGTCTCTGTGTCTCCTGCTTTGACAGGCAGGTTCTTTACCACTAGCGCCACCTGGGAAGCCCTCAATCTGTCTGTCCACTCCCAATTTTAAGAGGTAACTGTCAGCTTAAAATTCACATCTGACCAAATTCAGATGTAATAGGTGATTATTTTTAACCAGTCCCTTCCTATGTGATAGGAAGATATGGAGAATTTGAGTGGCTTGTTGAAAGTTAAATAGCTGGCATAAATCTCATCTGTCAATAGCATTTCAGATCTTGCTTTCTTCTGGATGTGATTTGGGTAGTTTCTTCCCCTTCGGTAAAATGATATTTCTCTCTCCTCCTCGTCCTATCATTTTGGTTTTTTACAACTTGCTGACCTTTTTCCTAAATAGGTCATTTGGCTGTACAACCAGTAAACTTCATGTTCTGGAAATTTTTGCCCAAGGAGGTTGAATATATTTTTATCTGAATGTGTCCATATTTAAAAACTGCTAAGGTTATCAGTCAGTTCAGTTCAGTTCAGTCGCTCAGTCGTGTCTGACTCTTTGTGACCCCATGAACTGCAGCACGCCAGGCCTCCCTGTCCATCACCAACTCCGGGAGTTCACTCAAACTCATGTCCATCGGGTCGGTGATGCCATCCAGCCATCTCATCCTCTGTCACCCCCTTCTCCTCCTGCCCCCAATCCCTCCCAGCATCAGGGTCTTTTCCAGTGAGTCAACTGTTTGCATGAAGTGGCCAAAGTACTGGAGTTTCAGCTTTAGCATTCAGTGCTCCACAAAATAAAATGAAAGTGAATGCCCTTATCCTGTAACAAGACATTTTCAAAGGTTCAAAAGATGCAAAAATGAGGTTTTATTCTGTAAGAAGTAAAATCAGAAGTAAATACAGGATATAGCTCTTTCTCATTAATGCCATTATATTCTGTATACATATGTAACATCCTACTTAAGTTCTATAAAAGACTGGTCATATTATATTTAAACTTTTTATATTATATTGGAGCATGATTGATTAACAATGTTGTGATAGTTTCAGGTATACAGCAAAGTGATTGTTAAACATATATATTTTTTTTCAAATTCTTTCCCCGTTTAGGTTGTTACATGATATTGAGCAGAATTCCCTGTGGCAAACAGTAGGTCCTTGTTGGTTATCTATTTTAAATATAGTAGGGTGTACATCTCAATCCCAAACTCCCTGAACTCTCCCCTCCCCTCCCCCCAGTAACCATGAATACATTCTCTTAAGTCTGTGAGTCTATTCCTATTTTAAATAAATTCATTTGTATCATTTATTTTTAGATTGCACATATAAATGATATCATACAATATTTATCTTTCTTTGTCTGACTTACTTCACTCAGTATGACAGTCTCTGGGTTCATCCATGTTGCTACAAATGGAATTATTTCATTCTTTTTAATTGCTGAGTAATATTCCATTGTATATATGTACCAGTTCTTCTTTATCCATTTCTCTGTTGATGGACATTAGTTTGCTTCCATGTCTGCATTGAACATTGGGTGCATGTATCCTTTCAAACCATGTTTTACTCTGGATATATGCCCAGGAGTGGGATTGTATGATCATATGGTAGCTCTATTTTTAGCTTTTTAAGTAGCCTCCAACTTCTATCCATAGTGGCGGTACCAGTTTACATTTCTACCAGCAATGTAGGAGAGGTCCCTTCTCTCCACACCATCTCCAGCATTTACTGTTTGTGGATTTTTTTTTTTTTTATGATAGCCAGGCGTGATACCTTATAGTTTTGATTTGCATTTCTCTAATAATCTTTTCATGTGCCTCTTGACCATCTGTATGTCATCTTTGGAGAAATGTCTATTTAGGTCATATTTTTTTATTGCATTGTTTGTTTTGATGATACTCTGTTGCTTGAGCTATTTGCAAATTTTGGAGACTAACCTCTTGTCATTCACATCATTTGCAGATATTTTCTCCTAATCCATGGGTTGTCTTTTCATTTTGTTGTTATGGTTTTCTTTGCTGTGCAAAAGCTTTGAATTTAACTAGGTCCCATTTGTTTGTTTTTGTTTTTATTGCCAATACTCTTGGAGACAGATTTAATAAGATATTGCTATTTTTAATGTCAGAGTGTTGTACCTATGTTTTCCTCTAAGACTTTATAATATCAGGTCTCACATTTAGGTCTTTAATCCATTTTGAGCTTATTTCTTAGGTATGGTTTTAATTTCATTATTTTATATATAGCTGTCCAGTTTTCCCAATACTGTGTATTGAAGAAACTGTCTTTCCCCCATTGTATAGCCTTGCCTCCTGTGTTGTAGATTAATTGATTATGTGCCTGGGTTTATTTCTGGGCTTTCTATCCTGTCCCAGTGATCTGTTTTTGTGACAGCACCATGCTGTTTTGTTGGCTGTAGCCTTGTAGTGTAGTCTGAAGTCAGGAACCTGATTTCTTCCTGCTCTCTTTTCTTTCTCAAGATTGCTTTGGCTATTGGGGTCTTTTGTGTCTCCATACAAATTTTAAGATTATTTTGTTCTAATTCTGTGAAAAATGTCCTTGATAATTTGATACAGACTGTATTAAATCTGTAGATTACCTTGAATAGTATAGTCATTTTGACAATATTGATTTTTTGAATCCAAGAACATGGTCTTTCCATCTCTTTGTGTCATCCTTGATGTCTTTCATCAGCAACTTATAGTTTTCAGAGGACAGGTATTTTGTCTCCTTAGGTAGGATTATTCCTAAGTATTTTTTTTGGTACAATGATAAATGGGATTATATCTTGAATTTCTCTTTCTGATCTTTTGTTGTTAGTGTGTAGAAATGCAATAGGTTTCTGTGTATTAATTTTGTACCCTGTAAGTTTACCAAATTCATTGAGCTCTGGTAGCCTGATTAGGATTTTTTCTCTTTAAATTTTAATCCTCTGGTAGCCTCTTCAGGATTTTCTATGTATAGTGTCATGTTATCTGCAAACAGTGACAGTTTAACTTTTTCCAGTTTGGATTCCTTTTCTTTTTATTCCCTGATTGCCATGGCTAGGACTTCCAAAGCTATGTTGAATAAAAGTGTCAAGAGTGGACATCTTTGTCTTATTCCTAATGTTTGTGTTTTTTTGTTTTGTTTTGTTTTGTTTTTTACAGTTTTTCCTTATGACTGATCTTTAGTCTCAGAACGTTGTGGTTGGAAAAGATGCTTGGTGCTTCAATTTCTTAAATTTATCAAGGCTTTTTTTGTGGCTCAGTATGTGGTCAGTCCTAGAGAATGTAAGACTGATCACATTTATATTATACAGTATATGTTTCTAAATATTTTAGCCACTTAATACCATTTTCTAATCAAAATGACATATGTAGGATAAAAATAAGAACTTTTATTTGAAGTAACTTTTCTACCATACTATCATAATATGCTGGAGATGTTTAATGCAGAATCTATAAGGTAGAATGCACCTCAGAATAGGTCTGCTAGCCATGAAGTACTTAAATTAATACAAATTTCAGCAATAGTAAAATCAAATCACAGCATTCTATCTCAATCCCAAGTCCATACCATTACATGGCTTGATTGCAATTTTTTCTGCCCCTCCAAACAAGTGGAGGAGGGCGGAAGAAAAAGAAGGACCGTAGTGACAATACTGAATAAGGGATAAGACCTAAAAATCCTGATGTAAAGTGATATACAGTCGACCCTTAAACAATGCACAGGTCTATTTACATATGGATATTTTTCAGTTTAGATAAATAGATATAGTGTATTACTATAGTGTAGTTAGGAAGTATCTAGCAAGTATCTGTATTAGTTTCATATTGCATCAATAACAAGCTACCACAAATTTAGTGGCTTCAGATCAGATCATATCAGTCGCTCAGTCGTGTCCGACTCTTTGCAACCCCATGAATCGCAGCACGCCAGGCCTCCCTGTCCATCACCAACTACCAGAGTTCATTCAGATTCACGTCCATCGAGTCAGTGATGCCACCCAGCCATCTCATCCTCTGTCATCCCCTTCTCCTCCTGCCCCCAATCCCTCCCAGCATCAGAGTCTTTTCCAATGAGTCAACTCTTAGCATGAGGTGGCCAAAATACTGGAGTTTCAGCTTTAGCATCACTCCTTACAAAGAAATCCCAGGGCTGATCTCCTTCAGAATGGACTGGTTGGATCTCCTTGCAGTCCAAGGGACTCTCAAGAGTCTTCTCCAACACCACAGTTCAAAAGCATCAATTCTTCGGCGCTCAGCCTTCTTCACAGTCCAACTCTCACATCCATACATGACCACTGGAAAAAGCAGAGCCTTGACTAGACAAACCTTTGTTGGCAAAGTAATGTCTCTGCTTTTCAATATGCTATCTAGGTTGGTCATATCTTTCCTTCCAAGGAGTAAGCGTCTTTTAATTTCATGGCTGCAGTCACCATCTGTAGTGATTTTGGAGCCCGGAAAAATAAAGTCTGACGCTGTTTCCACTGTTTCCCCATCTATTTCCCATGAAGTGATGGGACTGGATGCCATGATCTTCATTTTCTGAATGTTGAGCTTTAAGCCAACTTTTTCACTCTCCACTTTCACTTTCATCAAGAGGCTTTTGAGTTCCTCTTCACTTTCTGCCATAAGGGTGGTGTCATCTGCATATCTGAGGCTATTGATATTTCTCCCGGCAATCTTGATTCCAGCTTGTGTTTCTTCCAGTCCAGAGTTTCTCATGATATACTCTGCATATAAGTTAAATAAGCAGGGTGACAATATACAGCCTTGACGTACTCCTTTTCCTATTTGGAACCAATCTGTTGTTCCATGTCCAGTTCTAACTCTTGCTTCCTGACCTACATACAGATTTCTCAAGAGGCAGATCAGGTGGTCTGGTATTCCCATCTCTTTCAGAATTTTCCACAGTTGATTGTGATCCACACAGTCAAAGGCT
>NW_011494882.1:1944550-1944717 GCF_000754665.1 Bison bison bison
AGTCAAAGGCTTTGGCATAGTCAAGAAAGCAGAAATAGATGTTTTTCTGGAACTCTCTTGCTTTTTCATTGTTGGCAATTTGATCTCTGGTTCTTCTGCCTTTTCTAAAACCAGCTTGAACATCAGGAAGTTCACAGTTCACATATTACTGAAGCCTGGCTTGGAGA
>NW_011494882.1:1945168-1962641 GCF_000754665.1 Bison bison bison
GTTTTCCTCTATTTCTTTGCATTGATCGCTGAGGAAGGCTTTCTTATCTCTTCTTGCTATTCTTTGGAACTCTGCATTCAGATGTTTATATCTTTTCTTTTCTCCTTTGCTTTTCGCTTCTCTTCTTTTCACAGCTATTTGTAAGGCCTCCCCAGACAGCCATTTTGCTTTTTTGTATTTCTTTTCCATGAGGATGGTCTTGATCCCTGTCTCCTGTACAATGTCATGAACCTCATTCCATAGCTCATCAGGCACTCTATCAGATCTAGGCCCTTAAATCTATTTCTCGATTCCACTGTATAATCATAAGGGATTTGATTTAGGTTATATCTGAATGGTCTAGTGGTTTTCTCTACTTTCTTCAGTTTAAGTCTGAATTTGACAATAAGGAGTTCATGGTCTGAGCCACAGTCAGCTCCTGGTCTTGTTTTTGCTGACCGTATAGAGCTTCTCCATCTTTGGCTGCAAAGAATGTAATCAATCTGATTTCGGTGTTGACCATCTTGTGATGTCCATGTATAGAGTCTTCTCTTGTGTTGTTGGAAGAAGGTGTTTGTTATGACCAGTGCATTTTCTTGGCAAAACTCTATTAGTCTTTGCCCTGCTTCATTCCGTATTCCAAGGCCACATTTGCCTGTTACTCCAGGTGTTTCTTGACTTCCTACTTTTGCATTCCAGTCCCCTATAATGAAAAGGACATCTTTTTTGGGTGTTAGTTCTAAAAGGCCTTATAGGTCTTCATAGAACCATTCAATTTCAGCTTCTTCAGCATTACTGGTTGGGGCATAGACTTGGATTACTGTGATATTGAATGGTTTACCTTGGAAATGAACAGAGATCATTCTGTCGTTTTTGAGATTGCATCCAAGAAATGCATTTCGGACTCTTTTGTTGACCATGATGGCTACTCCATTTCTTCTAAGGGATTCCTGCCCGCAGTTTAGATATAATGGTCATCTAAGTTAAATTCACCCATTCCAGTCCATTTCAGTTCGCTGATTCCTAGAATGTCGACATTCACTCTTGCCATCTCTTGTTTGACCACTTCCAATTTGCCTTGATTCATGGACTTGACATTCCAAGTTCCTATGCAATATTGCTGGTTATAGCATCGGACCTTGCTTCTATCACCAGTCACATCCACAGCTGGGTATTCTTTTTGCTTTGGCTCCATCCCTTCATTCTTTCTGGAGTTATTTCTCCACTGACCTCCAGTAGCATATTGGGCACCTACTGACCTGGGGAGTTTCTCTTTCAGTATCCTATCATTTTGCCTTTTCATACTGTTCATGGGGTTCTCAAGGCAAGAATACTGAAGTGGTTTGCCATTCCCTTCTCCAGTGGACAATATTCTTCAGATCTCTCCACCATGACCCGCCCATCTTGGGTTGCCCCACAGGCATGGCTTAGTTTCATTGAGTTAGACAAGGCTGTGGTCCTAGTGTGATTAGATTGACTAGTTTTCTGAGTATGGTTCCAGTGTGTCTGCCTTCTGATGCCCTCTTGCAACACCTACCGTCTTAGTGGCTTAACACAACACAAATTGACTGCTTTATCAAGAAATAATTCAGATCAGAAATCTGAATTCACTCTCACTGGGCTAAACTCAAAGCATTGTCAGGCCTGCATTCTTTCTGGAGGGTCTAGAGGGGAATGTGGAGCAGGTAAGGCAGAGACAGATTAAGAAGAGTACACTTCTTAACTCCTGGCTGAGAAACCAGTCTGAAGTCAAACATTACTAAGTAATGTCAGAATTACTAAGTACTGTTGTTGTTTTTTTTTAAATAACTATGGAGATTCCATGTAACTGCTTCACTTTATCTATTCTGAGCACCTTGGACAGTAGATACTACAGTACTACCGTTGGTGGTTGGTTAAGTCTGTGGATGTGGAGGATGTGCAGAAACAAAGGGCAGACTATTATACATGGATTAAACTCTTGTGTTGTTCAGTGATTAACCATACTTCTAAGATGGTGACTTGTGGTAAAGTATAGAAAGTAGTAAGATTGAATTGACCTTGCTCTGCGTAGTCTCTCTATATAAAGTCTCAGGGAAATCTGGAATATGGGATCCAGATCTGGGACCTTAAAAAATAGCCACTGGCATTGACATCTGAAAAGAAGCATCTACCAAGCATAAAACATGTACGTTAGTTTCTGTTAGCTTCATATTGCTTCCATAACAAGCTACCACAAATTTAATGGTTTAATACAACACAAATTGACTGCCTTACAGTCCTAGCGATCAGAATTCTGAATTCCCTTTTGCTGGGCTGAAGTCACAGCATTGACAGGACAGTATTCTTCTGGGGAGAATCTATTTCCTTGCTTTTCCCACGTTGTGGAGTCTGCTCGTATTTCTTGGGTCATGGCCCCTTCTGTATCTTCAAAACCAGTAGTGTAGCATCGTCCACATCTCTCTCTCTATGATTCTATTTCCATTGTCATTTCTTCTTCTCCTTCTAACCTCTCACTAGGGTCTTAGTGTATGTTTTGAGAACACAGATTTGAGTCCTTTACTTGTACCAAGAATTAATATTTTTCTTATAACATAACTAAAATATTAACTCATAACAGTTGCAACAATTAATGATAAGTGGGCTCTGCCCCAAAGACTTCATGTCTGATGTCTGATAAGGGAGAGAAGCACAGAAATAGAACATTGGATGCAGTGAGAATTGTAAACACCAATTGATCCCTTTATGGGACCACTGCATGTCTGACTTCAGACTGATTCCTCAGCCAGGAGTTAAGAGGTCTATTCTTCTTAATCTGCCTCTGCCTTACCTGTTCCACATTCTCCCCTAGACCCTCCAGAAAGAATGCAGGCCTGACCAATGCCTAGACTTCAGCCCAGTGAGAGTGAATTCAGATTTCTGATCTCTAGGACTATAAAGCAGTCAATTTGTGTTGTGTTAAGCCACTAAATTTGTGGTAGCTTGTTATTGATGCAATATGAAACTAATACAGATGTTTTATGCTTGCTAGATACTTCCTAACTTTTCAGATGTCAAGGCCAGTAGCTGTTGTGTAGTTCCTGGGTGTAGATCCCCAGTCCATTTCCTTCAGGAGCCCTCTGTGCAAAGAAGATAGCTTTATAGTCAGAAATTACCCATGTGCTCCTCATCAACCCAGAAACATCTACAGTACCCCATATCACATGTGGAATAAAGTCTCCTCTTCAAGAGCCTGATTTGCCAACCCTTCAATTTGGCATTATCCTTCCAGCCAGCTGATTTCTTTCTGTACCCTGCCCTCACCTGTTTTCCCAAATGAAGTCTTTGTGTTTCAGTTTTAAGGTTGATCTAAGGAATTATTAAGTACTGTTGTTGTTTGTTTTTTTTTTTAATAACCATGGAGATTCCACGTAATTGCTTCACAAGGCAATGGCACCCCACTTCAGTACTCTTGCCTGGAAAATCCCATGGACGGAGGAGCCTGGTAGGCTGCAGTCCATGGGGGTCGCTAAGAGTCAGACACAACTGAGCAACTTCACTTGCACTTTTCACTTTCATGCATTGGAGGAGGAAATGGCAACCCACTCCAGTGTTCTTGCCTGGAGAATCCCAGGGACGGCGGGGCCTGGTGGGCTGCCATCTATGGGGTCGCACAGAGTCAGACACGGCTGAAGTGACTTAGCAGCAGCAGCATCTATTCTGAGCACCTTGGACAGTACCTTGCCTGACAGGCACCCAGTGAATGAATGTGCAGTATTACAATACATAGCTTGAATGTTGATAAAACAATTACAAATGTAAATTATAGTATGGTCCTTTTATACAGTAAGATCACTCTTCAGTATTAGTGATATGTTCTATAATTATTAAGACCTTTTAAGAGGCTATTTAATAATACTTAGTGGGTAACAGCAGACCATTGGCATGAAGAAGTCAGTTTTTAAGAAGATTTTTCTGGCAGCCATCTGCCTGAGGGATGAAGAGGTGAGGGAACTGGAGATAGGTAGACAAGCATAAGGCCTATGCACTAAATCAGGCATAAAAGGTGAGAGTCCAGGACAGGAGTTTCCCAAACACCTACCATAACCTATTAACATCTGTTATTATTTAAATATTGCTAAAGCTTATTTGACAAATGGAAATAAGTCATCAGGCTTTTTTATTCCATTAATTGATCCAGAAAAAGTCCATTTTTAGCCAAGTAAGATCAAAGTTAATTTCAGATTTCCCACAGCACTGATTTTTAAGCCTAATCTTAAGAATTCCTTTGCCATTATGAGATTTATTTTTATTAGTATTACATGGATGTGTAAGTATATCAATAGTTTTATAGGAGTTGAGTAGCCTCCATCTTTGGCTAGGAAAAAGAGCAAATAATTGTATCATAATCACAATAAGACTTTTAGAATAAAAGTTGCACATATTGACAGGGATGCCAATCACAATTTGGTTTGATTCAAGACAGCCAGATGCTTGTCTCTTTTCATGCTCTTGATGGTTGATTGTACTTTTTAATTAGGGAGAATGTGAGCTGTGCAAAACTGATGTCTAGAATAGTAAAGTGAAAAAATGGAAGGTTTATCCATAGTCTTCTTAATAATCATCATTTTATGCAATAAAATTTATATACAGTGAAGCACACAGATTTTTTAAGTATACAGTTTGAATTTTGACAGTGGTTCACTTGTGCATCCAGAGCATAACAAAGCTATAGAACACTTCCATCACCCCCAAAACTATCCATGTTCTCCCATCTGTCAAACTCCACCTTACATAAGCATCATTCTTATATCCATCACCATGGATTAATTTTATTTCTGAACTTCATTCCAATGGAATCATACAGTAGGTACTTGATCCTGGGTCCTGTCACTCAGCGTAAGGTTTCAGATATTCATCATTGTTGGGTTTGTGTCAGTAATTATTTTTTTTATTGCTGAGTCCTATTCTCTTTTAGCAGCATACCACAAATGGTACATTATCCTTTTGATAGGCATTCAGGTTGTGTCCAGGTTTTTGCCCTTAAAAACTAAGCCGCTAAGAAAGTTAAGGGGTCTCTATGTGTATGTTTTCTCATTGATTAAATACCTAGAAGCAGAGTTGCTGGCTCAAAGGCTGACTGGGTGCTTAACTGCATAAACTGTCAGTTTCCGAAAACAGTTTTACCATTTTACACTCCCATCAGCAACAGATGAGCAATTCATATGCTTTATATAATTTGGTATTGTCAGTCTCCTGATGCATGTGAAGTAGTACCTCACTGAGGCTTTAATTTGCATCTTTCTGAGTAAGATTTGTATTGAGCATCTTTCATGTGCTTATTGAATGTTTATATATCTTTTTTATGAGGTGTTTTTCAAGTTTTTAACTGACTTTTTGTTGGGTTTGCTTTTTATTATTGATTCATAGAATTACATATTCAGTATACAAGTATTTTTGTCAAATACACATACTACAATTTTTTTTTTTGCAATCTAACACGCTCTTTTATTTCCTAAACTGTCTTTTGATGAGCAAAAGTTTTCACTTTTGGTGAAATCTACTTTTATCAATTTTTTTATGTGTAGTGATTTTTGTATCCCAAGAAATCTTTTCCTATTTCAAGATAGCAATTAATTCTCTCATGTTTCTTCTCAAAATGATACAATTTTACCTTTTAAGTTTAGGTCTCTGATGCAGTTTGAATGTTTATATATGGTATGAAACAGAGGTTGGGATTCATTTCCTACACATTATCTAGTTGACCCTGTGCCAAAAGACTTTCTTTTCCTCACATTGATTTGCTTTGACAATCTTGTTGAATATCAATTAACCGTATATGTGAATCTGGTTTGGGATTGTTTCATTGGTCACTTTGTCAGTCCTCATTTCACTATCTCACTGCCCTGATAAGTGTGTAGCTTTATAGTAAGCCTGGAAATTGGATAGTTTAAGTCCTCCAACTATGTTTTTTATTTTCAAGATTGTTTTGGCTATTTCAGATCTTTCTAGTTTCCATGTAAATATTAAAATCAGTCCATTTCTATAAAACAGCCTGCTGGAATTTTGGTTGGGATTCCATGGAATCTGTAGATGAATTCGGAAATAATTGATATCCTGACAATGATGAATCTTCAACCCATGAACATGAGTATATCATCAGTGTACAGTAGATTTCTGATGCTAAAGCTACAATACTTTGGCTACCTGATGAAAAGAACTGACTCAATGGAAAATACCCTGATTCTGGGAAAGATTGAAGGCAGGAGAAGGGATGACAGAGGATGAGATGGTTGGATGGCATCATCGAATCGATGGACAAGTTTGAGCAAGTTCCGGGAGTTGGAGATGGACAGGGAAGCCTGGTGTGCTACAGTCCATGGGGTTGCAAAGAGTTGGACACAACAGAGCAACTGAACTGAACTGATAGTAGATTTCAGTGAAGAGGTCTTACACTTCCTTTGTTAAATTATTTCCTAAGTATTTTCAATTTTGTACAGTTTTAAGTGAAATTATTTTATATAATTTTCTAATTGTTTGAATATTTGTTTCATAAATTCCTTTGTGGTGGGATTTCCTGGCGGCTCGGCGGTTAAGAATCTGCCTGCCAATGTAGGAGACACGGCTTTATCCCTAGATCAGGCAGATCCCCTGGAGGAGGAAATGGCAACCCACTACAGTGTTCTTGCCTGGGATATCCCATTGATAGAGGAGCCTGGTGGGCTACAGTCCATGGGGTCACAAAAGAGTTGGACACTACTTAGAGACTAAACAACAACAAAAAATTCCTTAGCATTTTTTAGATAGACAGCCATGTCTTTTGGAAATAATAGTTCTGTTTCTGCCCTTTAGGTCATTACATTTTATTTCAGTTTCTTACCTTATTGCACAAGCTTATTGTACTCCAGAATAAGTTGTTGAACAAAAGTGATGAGCAGGTATATTTTCTTTGTTCCTGATCTCGGGGAGACAGTGAATGTTCCAAATCTTAGGGAGAAAGTGTTCGGTGTTTCACTGTAACATATTATGTTAGCTTTAGGTTTTTTTGAGGTTGCCTTTTATCAGATTGAGAATGTTCCAATCTGTTCCTAATTTTGTGAGTAATTTTATTATGACTATGTTTTGAATTTAATTAAAGGCTTTTTTATATCATTTGAAACAATCACATGGGAGTTTTCTGCTAATTCTGTTATTGTGGTGAATATATTGTTTATTTTAAAATGTAAAACCAGTTTTTTCTTCCTGGGATAAGCCTAGCTTTCTGGTGATGTATTAACTTTTTATATGTTGCTGAATTTTATTTGCTAATATTTTAAGGACCTTAACTATGTACTCGAGAAGGATATTAAGCTAATTTTATTTTCTTCTTTTTGATTTGAATATTAGTAGTACAGACCTCATAAAGTTAGCTGAGAATTACTTCTGCTATTTCTGTTTTTTTAATCATTTGTGTAAGATTGATAGTCTTTCGTGGTTATATGGGTGACAGAATATACCACTGAACCCATGTGAGCCAATGTTTTCTTTGAGGGAACACTTTATTCTTCAATTTCTTGAATAGATAGAGGACAATTTAAAGTTTCTGTCTTATCTTGCATCAACTCTGTGAGACTGAGATTTTCAAGGAATTTGTTTATTTCATTGTTGAATTTATTAGCATAAAATTGTGCATAGTATTCTGTTATTATTGATATCTGTAGGATGCCTACTGGTATCCCCTCTCTTCCTGAAACTTATAATTTGAGTTTTCTTCCTATTTTGCTTAATCAGTTCTGCTGATATTAATCATCTTAGTAGTATTTATTAATCTTATTTATCTCCCAGATAGCCATCTTTCAGCCATGTTAATTTCCTTTGCTTGCTTTCTTTTTCATTACTTCTGCTCAAATCTCTTACCCTCTACTCATTTGGGATCAATTTACACCTTTCCTGTTTTCTTATAGTGAAACTTAAATTATTGATTTTTTTTGTGTGTGTGTGTAATAAAGTTTTATTAAAGTATAAAGGAGATAGAGAAAGCTTCTGACATAGGCATCAGAAGGGGGCAGGAAGAGTACCCGCTTGCTAGTGTTAACAGTGAAGTTATATACTCTCCAGTGAATCCAAAGAATGTCTGGAGGTTGTAAAGACCTCATCAGACCCACTCCCATAATTTACATTTTAAGGTAACACCGTCCTCAGGCAAGATACATCCTTGTAAAGACCAGGTCTACTCCCATAATTTACATTTAAGATAACAGAAGGTTGAATCCAAAGACTGTCCTTAGGCAGGATACATTATTGTTATATAATCCTAAGGAATGTGGAGAAAGAAAAAAGTTTGTCCTTTCTTCCTCCTTGAGAATTCCAGACTTGGGTCCAGTCTAAGGGTCTCCTTGGGGACCCTTAGACTCCTTATCAACCTTCCTAGGAAATGACTCTCTCATTCCCCCCTTTTCTTTTAGGAGAATTATGTTGCCTAGGGAAAAAGGGCGTCGTTCTCGTTCCGTAACTACTTCCGAGCTGACAAGGGGCATTGTCCCTAAATTGGTGAGGCAACATATTCTCCTAATCCTCATATTGAGGATATCTGATCCAGGGGCAAATTATTGATTTTAAACACATTTTTGATATTAATATAAGATTTTATGGCATTGCATGAGTCTGTCATGAAGAATGCTCCATATAAGCTTAAAGAGAGTGTGTATTCTGCATTGAGGGAAGTGTTCTATAAATGTCAGTTAGATTGAGTTGATTGATAGGCATTTTATATCATTGCTGCAGCTCTGCTCAATTGAAATTATTGAAATCACCAACTGATATTCTGTTTTTCCTTTTAATTCTGACCATTTTTGCCCTGTTGTTGTTTTAGTCACTAAGTCATTTTTGCCACCCCATGGGCTGTAGCCACCAGGCTTCTCTGTCCATGGTGTTTCTCCAGGCAAGAATACTGAAACGGGTTGCCATGCCCTCCTCCAGGGGATCTTCCCAACCCAAGGATAGAATCTGCACCTCCTGCATTGCAGGTGGATTCTTTACCATCTGAGCCACCAAAAAATTACTCTTAATAATTTGCCTGAGCTAATTCTGTGAAATCTGTCTCACTTCTAATATGCTTCCACTGATATCTCTACTCAGTTTGTACATAGACATATATGTAAGTTTCAAAAATTGTTTTAGTTTTTAGGTCTGGTATTCTGGGAGTCATCTCATGTTGTCTATGTAGGTTTTCATGAGAGATTGTGCTTGACTACTTTATCAGTAAGTTCTCTCTTCACAATTTATGAATCTATATATAAAGTGGATAATGCATTTCAAACTCAGCCTATTTCAAATCCTGCTCTGGTCTTTATCTGAGCCCTTTGAGGTCTTTGGAGCTTCTCTGGTGGCTCAGATGGTAAGAAATCCACCTGTAATACAGGAGACTGGGATTCGATCCCTGGGCTGGGAAGATCCCCCGGAGACAGGTCTGACAACCCACTCCAGTATTCTTGCCTGGAGAATTCCATGGACAGAGGAGCTCATGGCTACAGTCCATGGGGTCACAAGAGTCAGATATGACTGAGCAGTTAGTTCGTTTGAGGTCTTTCATGTATATTTGCATAACTTTTGGTGTGAGTAGGAATGTGAATAGCCTGGATTCTCTCTGGTTTTCTCTGCATGTGCATGAAGCTTCAGCCATAACTCTGCTTTCCCCAACCATGACTGTATCCTCAGGTCAGTGGAACTACTTAATTCTTCCCATTTGTCCACTATTGAGATCATCATTTCTACCAAACATGCCTCTGCAAGTTGGTATTGTTCCCACTCCTGCAGCAGATAAAATGCCAACCCCAAGGCCTGGCCTGCCCTGACAGAACCTTTATGTCAACCTTGCTGGCCAGCAGCAGTTGTAAAACACCAATAATTGTAAGTGACATTTCTTCAAATATGCAACTAGATTGATGAAACATGGTTATATCAGGTGGGAGAGCAACAAACCGGCACTTACATGAATCTTAAAGTGCATTCCTGCCCTTGAGAAGGTTTTAATCAACCAGTCAACCCCTGAACTTTCATGGAAATAAGCACCCGCTTCCTTGACCACTTCATTGTGGTTAAATGGACACAGCAGCAGAAAATAGCGTATTTCCCAAAACATGCAAGGTAAACATTTAGTCCATTTTCTGACTTTACTACCATCCTCACTTATCCAATTATGTGCAGTTGGCTTTACAGCCCCTTCCCCAAAAAGAGGAGTGTACACAGCCAGTCAGTTTTGTTAAATGCAGCTTATTCAACTCCCTGAGAGAGATCTTCTGACTGTTATTGTCAGTTTTGTTAAAACATTAGGACAAGACAGAATAAAACGGACTGACTTAGTACAGGTATTTACCCCTGTTGCATTTGGCTATTTTGTATAACATCCGGAATAATGGTCATAAAAGAGAAGACAAAATACAAAGGTAGATGAAAACAAGATGAGAAGTACACATGGTTAATATCAAACCTTATTTTTAAGTAGAGAAGATGTAGACTTCACTGCTAAGCTTTTCTGGGTGTAGTTCTGTTTGTGACAAAGAGCTTTACTTTTTAATATAATTTATTTATTTTGGGCTGTGCTGGGTCTTCATTGCTGGGGGCAGGCTGTTCTCTAGTTGCAGCGACAGGGGCTACTCTTTGTTGCAGCGTGCAGGCTTCTCGTTGCAATGGCTTCTCTTGTTGCAGGGCACTGGCTCAGTAGTTGCAGTGCATGGGCTCAGTAGTTGAGGTTCCCAGGCTCTAGAGCACACACTCAGTAGTTGTAGGGCAAGGGTTTAAGTGCTATGTGGCACATGGGATCTTCCCAGACCAAGGATCAAGCCATGTCTCCTACATTGGCAGGTGAATTCTTTACCACTGAGCCCCCAGGGAAGCCTGATGAGGAGCTTTATTATCACTTTGTTTTACAGGGTTTTTTTTCTTCCCTATTTCTACTGTTTACTTTCTTCCTGAATATCAGTCCCTTTGGAAGCCTAAATACAGAGAAATAGGACAAAGCCTTTAGTAGAAAATCTTTCTCACCAAATGGAAGTATTGATTTACGAACAACAGCGAGTTGTATAACAGTAAGACTACACCTGCAGAAGAAAAGAAATTAACATGGTAATTTGCTGTATACTCTCATAATTCCAAAGATGGATCTCCAGAAATAATAGGTAGAAGCAGAAGTCCATTGTAAATGAGTATCAGTTGCCTACTCCCAAATGTATTGTAAAGCTCCTGTAACATCTGGGCTAGATTGAAGGAAATACACAGTGAAAAGCAGAAGCATTTCCATTATATCTGTATTATCTCAAATTATTTTACATTAAGTATAATATAAAATAATTGTTAATGGCATGTTTCTAAGTCTATTTTAAACTCTCTTATTCACTTACTCATTGAAAAAAAAACAAGAACAAAATCTCTTTTGAAAAATGTACTGCTTTATTCTCAGATTATATTATCAGCTATAGTTAATGTTAAACATGAGCATAATAATAAAATAAGTAAAAATGTGCCTCTAAAAAGTAAAAAGTAAAACCAAAATAAAAATAAGAAAATTATTCCTAGATTGTAGCCAAGATCTTTTCTCTTAAAAGAATTTCCTGAAGGAAAAGAATGAATAAAGACACCTTTATCATTTCAGAATTAGATTGATAGCTACTGGAGTCATGTAGGAGTTGTGAGGGTAAATCATTGGGTCCCAACTGGGCATGCAAGAGGAGAAGCAGTTGCTGTCTGGTTGCAGAGTGGTTTTATGGCTCCCTGCTACGCACCTACAGTGCTGCATTGATCCAGGTTCCAGCAGGAAACAGATGGCCCCCCTCAAACTAAATTATTTCTAGAGGGTTTAAGAAACAGACTTTTTTGAGCAAAGCTTAGGGAAAGTGGAGAGAAATTACAGCACCCTGGGACCAGTAAGAGTAGATCTGTTACCACTCCAGGTCCAAAGTACTCAGAAGAAAACATATTTTCAGAGACCCAGAGAGAAAGCCCTCTTGAGAGGACCCTTCAGGTCAGAACTCTAGGGAACAGAGACCGTTGCTTTTCGTTACTTTCTGTCTCTGGTCTCTTGCTGTGGTTCCCAGGCTCCACACATCACAGGGAGCTGGAAGATGAGGAGACTCACTGATGGAATTTCTACACATCAGCCTCCTGGCTGAGGAGAGAGAAGGTAGAGAAGGGAGCTGGAGGGGCAAGTGGAAGAAAGCCGACTCCTGTGTTTGTTTTAGAACCCTGCTCTTCTGGAGCTTATAGTCCAGTGGGGAGGCATGGTTAAAAACAGCCACAACAAAATTAAACATTAACACCAAAAAGCAAAGTATAAATGCAGGACTGTAGTCCAGACTTTTTTATGAAGGACCTCCATCCTTTTTCAGATGAACTACATAAAGGGTAGCCCCGTGGGGCAGTCTCTGGTCCCCACTCTTTTGAACCATACCAAGTATTTATGGGACCAGTTAAGTTTAGAATTCTGTTTTTTTGAAAAGCTCCTATGTGCTAGACGTATAGTATAAAATTGGCATTTTAAAGTTGGTAAAATAAAGACTGGGTTCCAACCCTCCAGGGCTTGGTAGGATGAGAAGGAAAGGCATGTTTAATAGGTCTAGATGGACCTGTCAAAGGAGACTCTCAGGGTAAGGAGAGGACCAGGATTCATTGCTCATCTTGAGCACTCTTACGTGTAAATTCAGTCTTCCCTTCACTCACCCTGAAGGATTCATCCTTATTTTACATATGAGAAAACAGGCACCGAAAGGTAAAAGCCCAAGGTCACACAGTAAGTAAGCCTTGAAGGTAAGATTTAAGCTAGGTACTGTGGCTCTAGTCCCACGGTCAATTCTAAGCCTTACACTTCCCTCCCAGCCACTTCCCAATTCAAGAAGGTTAAAAAAAAAAAAAGAAAAAAAAAGGAAGAATGGGAGGAGGGAGGTGTTTTTATTGATAATAATAGTTGTTTAAAGAGGAGCTACAGGCTTACCTTGGAGATACTGTGGGTTCAGTTGCAGACAACCACAATAAAGGGAATATATAAATAAAGTCAGTCATATACATTTTTTTGTTTCAGTGCCTGTGAAAGTTTCATTTGCACTGTACCATAGTCTTAATTCTGCAATAGCATTATATCTAAAAAAAATGTACATGCCTTAATTAAAAAATAATTCATGACTGAAAAACGCTAGCTGTCGTCTAAGCCTTCAGCAAGTCACAGGCTTTTTGCTGATGGAGGGTCTTACCTCGATGTTGACAGCTGCTGGCTGATCAGGGTGAAAAGTGAAAGTTGCTCAGTCATGTACAACTCTTTGCGGCCCCATGGACTGTAGCCCACCAGGCTCCTCTGTCCATGTAATTCTCCAGGCCAGAATACTGGAGTGGATAGCCGTTCCCTTCTCCACGGGAACTTCCCTACCCAGGGATCAAGCCCAGGTCTCCCTCACTGCGGGCGGATTCTTTACCATCTGAACCACCAGAGTGGTAGTTGCTAAAGTTTGGGGTGTCTGTGGTAATTTCTTCAAACAAGACAACGGTGAAGTTTGCATCTATTGACTCTTCCTTTCATGAACAATTTCTCTGCAGCATGCAATGCTGTTTGATAGAATTTTATCCACAGTAGAACTTCTGTTAAAATGTTACGTCTTCTCAAAGTCCCTGCCACTGCTTTATCAGCTGTTTATGTTATATTCTAAATCTTTTCTTGTCATTTCAACAATCTTCACAACGTCTTCACCAGGAGTAGATGCCATCTCAGCAAACCACTTTCTTTGCAGATCCATAAAAGTGATTCCTCATCTGTTAAGTTTTATCATGATATTGCACCAATCCAGTCACATCTTCGGGCTCCATATCAATCAAATTCTACTTTTTTTAGTACTGCCACCATATCTGTAGTTCCTTCCTCTGCTCAAAGTAAGTCATCCATGACAGCTGGAATCAAGTTCTTCCAAACTCCTGTTAATGTTGGTATTTTGGCCTCTTCCCATGAATCTCTGATGTTCTTAATGACATCTGGAGTGGTAAATATTTTCTAGAATGCTTGCAGTTGATTCTGCCCAGATCCATGAGCAGAATCACTGCCTATGGCAGCTATAGGCTTTAAAAAGTATGTTTTTTTTTTTTTTTTTGATGAGAATTCTTTTTTCCTTCCATTTTTATTGAGATATAATTGACACCTGTTAAGTCACTTCAGTCATGTCCAACTCTGTGACCCCATGGGCTGTAGCCTGCCAGGCTTCTCTGTCCATGGGGATTCTCCAGGTAAGAACACTGGAGTGGGTTGCCATGCCCTCCTCCAGGGGATCTTCCCAAACCAGGGACTGAACCTATGTCTCTTATACCTCTAGCATTAGCAGGTGGGTTCTTTACCACTAGCACCACCTGGAAGCCCCATAATTGACATAGAGCCCTATAAGTTTAAGGTGTACAGCATAATGATTTGACCTATATACATCATGAATGATTGTCACAATAAGTTTAGTAAACATCGATTATCTCATATAGATATATACAAAATTAAAGAAATAAAATTCTCTTTCTTGTGATGAGAATGCTTAGGGTTTATCTCAACAACTTTCAAATATACAGCAGTGTGAATTTATCACACTGTACATTACATTTCTAATTCTTATTTGTGTCTTTTAACTTGAAGTTTACCTTTTGACTGCCTTCATCAAATCCACACCACCCCCCCAACCACCACATCTGATAACCACAAATTTCATCTCTTTTTCTATGAGTTTGTTTTTGAAATATAATTGTCTACCACATTATGTTAGTTTCTGTTACACAGCACAGTAATTCACTACTTCTATGCATCTCAAATTGATCACTCTGATAAATCTAGTTACAATGTATCACAGATAAAAAGATATTACATAGTTTTTGACTGAAAGTATTCCTACATTACATTTCATTCCAGTGACTCATTTATTTTGCAGTTGGAAGTTTGAACCTCTTAATTTCTCTCACCTACTTCTTTCCTCCCCCTAACACTTTCCCTTCTGGCAAACAGCTGTTTGTATCTATGACCATTGTTAGGTTTGTTCATTTGTTTTGTGTTTTAGATTTCACATATAAGCAGGATTTGTTTGACTTATTTCACTTAGCATAATATCCTCTAGGTCCATCCATTTTGTTGCAAAGGCAAGATTTCTTTCTTTTTGGCTGAATAGTATTCTGATGTGTGTGTGAATGTGTGTGTATCACATCTTTATCCGTTCATCTGTTGATGGTTGCTTGAGTTGCCCCGTATCTTGCCTATTGTTAAATAATGCTGCAGTGAACATAAGGGTGCATTTATCTTTTCTAGTTAGCTTTTCATTTTCTTTGACTGGATACTTGGCTGAAGTGGAATTGCTGGTAATGTGGTAGTTGTGTTTTTTTCATTTTCGAGGACTCTCTGTACCATTCAGCATACTAGCTGCACCAGTTTACCTTCCCACCAGCAGTGCCCAGAGGTTTCCTTTTTGCCACATCCTTGCCAATACTTATTATTTCTTTTTGGCAATAGCCATTCTAACAGGTGTGAAATGGTATCTCATTGTGGTTTTGATTTGCATTTACCTGATAATTAGTGCTGTTAAACATCTTTTGATGTGCCTGTTGCCATCTGTATGTCTTCTTTGAAAAAAATATCCATTCAGATCACCTGCCCATTTTTCAATCAGTTGGTTTGTATTTTTTGATGTTTAATTGTATGACTTATTTGTATATATTGTGTGTATTTTGGATATTAACCCCTTACCAGATATATTGTTTGCAGATTTCTCCTCCCATTCAATAAGTGGCATTTTTGTTTTGTTAATAGTTTCCTTTGCTGTACAAAAACTTCTTAGTTATATTAAATCAAATTTGCTTATTTTTGCTTTTGTTTCCTGGCCTGAGGAGACATATACCTCCAAAATATTACTAAGATTGATATCAATGGACTTATTGCATATGTTTTCTTTTAGAAGTTTCATGATTTTCAGATCAGTTCAGTCGCTCAGTCGTGTCCCACTCCTTGCAACCCCGTGAATTGCAGCATGCCAGGCCTCCCTGTCCATCACCAGCTCTGGCAGTTCACTCAAATTCACGTCCATCGAGTCGGTGATGCCATCCAGCCATCTCATCCTCCCTTCTCCTCCTGCCCCCAACCCCTCCCAGCATCAGAGTCTTTTCCAATGAGTCAACTCTTAGCATGAGGTGGCCAAAATACTGGAGTTTCAGCTTTAGCATCATTCCTTCCAAAGAACACCCAGGACTGATCTCCTTTAGAATGGACTGGTTGGATCTCCTTGCAGTCCAAGGGACTCTCAAGAGTCTTCTCCAACACCACAGTTCAAAAGCATCAATTCTTCAGCACTCAGCCTTCTTCGCAGTCCAACTCTCACATCCATACATGACCACTGGAAATGCCATAGCATTGACTAGATGGACCTTTGTTGGCAAAGTAATGTCTCTGCTTTTGAATATGCTATCTAGGTTGGTCATAACTTTCCTTCCAAGGAGTAAGCGTCTTTTAATTTCATGGGTGCAGTCACCATCTGCAGTGATTTTAGAGCCCCCAGAAATAAAGTCTGGCACTGTTTCCACTGTTTCCCCATCTCTTTCCCATGAAGTGATGGGACCAGATGCCATGATCTTAGTTTTCTGAACGTTGAGCTTTAAGCCCACTTTTTCACTCTCCTCTTCCACTTTCATCAAGAGGCTTTTTTCCTCTTCACTTTCTGCCATAAGGGTGGTGTCATCTGCATATCTGAGGTTATCCATATTTCTCCCGACAATCTTGATTCCAGCTTGTGCTTCTTCCAGCCCAGCGTTTCTCATGATGTACACTGCATATAAGTTAAATAAGCAGGGTGACAATATACAGCCTTGACGTACTCCTTTCCCTATTTGGAACCAGTCTGTGGTTCCATGTCCAGTTCTAACTGTTGCTTCCTGACCTGCATATAGGTTTCTCAAGAGGCAAGTCAGGTGGTCTGGTATTCCCATCTCTTTCAGAATTTTCCACAGTTTATTGTGATCCACACAGTCAAAGGCTTTGGCATAGTCAATAAAGCAGAAATAGACGTTTTTCTGGAACTCTCTTGCTTTTTCTATGATCCAGCGGATGTTGGCAATTTGATCTCTGGTTCCTCTGCCTTTTTTAAAACCACCTTGAGCGTGTGGAAGTTAATGGTTCACGTATTGCTGAAGCCTGGCTTGGAGAATTTTGAGCATTACTTTGGTAGCATGTGAGATGAGTGCAATTGTGTGGTAGTTTGAGCACTCTTTGACATTGCCTTTCTTTGGGATTGGAATGAAAACTGACCTTTTCCAGTCCTATGGCCACTGCTGAGTTTTCCAAATTTGCTGGCATATTGAGTGCAGCACTTTTACAGCATCATCTTTCAGGATTTGAAAGAGCTCCACTGGAATTCCATCACTTCCACTAGCTTTGTTCCTAGTGATGCTTTCTAAGGCCAACTTGACTTCACATTCCAGGATGTCTGGCTCTGGGTCAGTGATCACACCATCGTGATTATCTTGGTCATGAAAATCTTTTTTGTACAGTTCTTCTGTGTATTCTTGC
>NW_011494882.1:1962741-1963751 GCF_000754665.1 Bison bison bison
CTCTTCTTAATATCTTCTGCTTCTGTTATGTCCATATCATTTCTGTCCTTTATTGAGCCCATCTTTTCATGAAATGTTCCCTTGGTATCTCTAATTTTCTTGAAGAGATCTCTAGTCTTTCCCATTCTGTTGTTTTCCTCTATTTCTTTGCATTGATCGCTGAAGAAGGCTTTCTTATCTCTTCTTGCTATTCTTTAGAACTCTGCATTCAGATGTTTATATCTTTCCTTTTCTCCTTTGCTTTTCGCTTCTCTTGTTTTCACAGCTATTTGTAAGACCTCCCCAGACAGCCATTTTGCTTTTTTGCATTTCTTTTTCATAGGGATGGTCTTGATCCCTGTTTCCTGCACAGTGTCACGAACCTCATTCCATAGTTCTTCAGGCACTCTATAAGATCTAGTCCCTTAAATCTATTTCTCATTTCCACTGTATAATCATAAGGGATTTGATTTAGGTCATACCTGAATGATCTAGTGGTTTTCCCTACTTTCTTCAATTTAAGTCTGAATTTGGCAATAAGGAGTTCATGATCTGAGCCACAGTCAGCTCCTGGTCTTTTTTTTGCTGACTTTATAGAGCTTCTCCATCTTTGGCTGCAAAGAATATAATCAGTCTGACTTTAGTGTTGACCATCTGGTGATGTCCATGTGTAGAGTCTTCTCTTGTGTTGTTGGAAGAGGGTGTTTGCTATGACCAGTGCATTCCCTTGGCAGAACTCTATTAGCCTTTGCCCTGCTTCATTCAGTATTCCAAGGCCAAATTTGCCTGTTACTCCAGGTGTTTCTTGACTTCCTACTTTTGCATTCCAGTCCCCTATAATGAAAAGGACATCTTTTTTGGGTGTTAGTTCTAAAAGGTCTTGTAGGTCTTCATAGAACCATTCAACTTCAGCTTCTTCAGCATTACTGGTTGGGGCATAGACTTGGATTACTGTGATATTGAATGGTTTGCCTTGGAAACGAACAGAGATCATTCTGTCATTTTTGAGATTGCATCCAAGTACTGCATCT
>NW_011494882.1:1963851-1966145 GCF_000754665.1 Bison bison bison
TGATATTGAATGGTTTGCCTTGGAAACGAACAGAGATCATTCTGTCATTTTTGAGATTGCATCCAAGTACTGCATATGGGACCCTTTGTTGACCATGATGGCTACTCCATTTCTTCTAAGGGATTCCTGCCTGCAGTAGTAGATATAATGGTCATCTGAGTTAAATTCACCCATTGCAGTCCATTTTAGTTTGCTGATTCCTAGAATGTTGATGTTCACTCTTGCCATCTCCTGTTTGACCACTTCCAATTTGCCTTGATTCATGGACCTAACATTCCAGGTTCCTATGCAACATTGCTCTTTACAGCATCGGACCTTGCTTCTATCACCAGTCACATCCACAACTGGGTATTGTTTTTGCTTTGTCTCCATCCCTTCATTCTTTCTGGAGTTTTAGTTCCTATTTAAGTCTTTAATCCATTTTTAATTTTTGTGTCTGTGTATGGTGTGAGAAAGTAATGCAGTTCAATTCTTTTGCATGTAGCTGTCCAGTTTTCCCAATACCATTTATTGAAAAAGCTGTCTTTTCCCACATTGTATATTCTTCCCTCCTTTTCATAGACTAATAGCCCTTTTAAGTGTGGGTTCATTTTTAGGATTTTTATTCTGTTCCATTGATCTGTGTGTCTGTTTTGTTCCATATCATACTGTTTTGATTGTCACAGCTTTGTGATATGATTTGAAATCAGGAAGCATGATGACTCCAGTGTTGTTTTTCTTTCTTCAGATTGTTTTGACTATTTCGGAGTCTTGTATTTTCATGAAAATTTGGAGATTATTTTTACAGTTACCAAGCCTTCTTCCTCAGAGGAATCACTATATGGTAGTTATAGCCTTACAAAATGTATTTCTTAGATAATAAGACTTGAAATTCAAAATTAGTCCTTGATCCGTAGGCTAATTCATGGATGTGTGTTAGCAGATGTGAAAACAACATTAATCTCATTGTATATCTCCATCATAGCTCTTGGGTGACCAGGTACCTTATCAATGAAGAGGAATATTTTGAAAGGAATCTTTTTCTGGGGAGTAAGTCTCAATAGTAGGCTTAAAATATTCAGTAAACCAGGTTGTAAATAGATGTACTCTTATCTGTGCTTTTTTTGGTTAATTTATAGAGCACACACAGAGTAATTGAGCCTAATACTTAAGGCCATAGGATTCTGAGAATGGTAATTGAGCATTGGCTTCATCTTAAAGTTACCAACTGAGTTAGCCCCTAGCCAAGACAATCAGCCTATCCTTTGAAGCTTTGGAGCCAGGCATGGACTTCTCTATAGCTATGAAAGTCCTAGATGGCTTCTTCCAATGTAAGGCTGTTTAATCTATGTTGAAAATTTGGTGGTTGGTGTAACCACTCTTATTAATTGTCTGAGCTAGATCTTCTGGATAACTTGCTACAGCCTCTATGTCAGCACTTGTTGCTTCACCTTGCACTTTTATGTTATGGAGATGGCTTCTTACCTAAAACCTCATGACCTAGCCTGTGCTAGCTTCAGACTTTTCTTCTATAGCTGCCTCACCTCTCACAGCCTTCATACAAGTGAAGAGAGTTAGGGTCTTCCTCTGGATTTGGCTTAACAGGATATTGTGTCTGATATGACCTTTATTCAGACCACTGAAACTTTCTCCATATCGACAGTAATGCTGTTTCTCTTTGTGTGTTCATTGCAGTGGCACTTCTAATTTCCTTCAAGAACATTTCCTTTGCATACACAACTCAGCTGTTTGGTGCAACGAGACCTAGCTTTCCACGTGAACTTCCTCACTAAGCTCAGTCATTTCTAGTTTTTTTTATTTAGAGTGTGTCTCTTCCTTTCAGTTCAATGCTTAGGGGCCATTTTAGGGTTATTAATTGTCCTGATACCAATATTTTTGTGTCTCAGGAAATAGGGAGGCCCAAGGAAAGAGAGACGGGGGAGTGCCTGGTTGACAGAGCAGTCAACAGTTTATCAAGTTCATTGTCATGTGGGCGAGATTCGTGGCTCCCCCAAAACAGTTACAGTAGTAACATCAGATATCACTGATCTCAGATCAGATCAGATCAGTCGCTCAGTCGTGTCCGATTCTTTGCGACCCCATGAATCGCAGCACACCAGGTCTCCCTGTCCATCACCAACTCCCGGAGTTCACTCAGACTCATGTCCATCGAGTCAGTGATGCCACCCCGCCATCTCATCCTCTGTCGTCCCTTCTCCTCTTGCCCCCAATCCCTCCCAGCATCAGAGTCTTTTCCAACGAGTCAACTCTTCGCATGAGGTGGCCAAAGTACTGGAGTTTCAGCTTTAGCATCA